>NW_015386669.1:322304-323350 GCF_001527695.2 Protobothrops mucrosquamatus | reverse complement strand
GTTTCCATGCTGTGCCCAGGCCGGAAGCCGGACTGGCGCGAGTCTAGATAGACAGTTTCTTCCAGGTGCTGAGGGAGCTGTCGTGCCACCACACTCTCAACAACCTTCGCAAGAAAGCGAAGGTTGGAGACAGGACGGTAGTTGGCCAAAACAGCCGGGTCCAGGGAGGGCTTCTTGAGGAGGGGCCTCACCACCGCCTTTTTCTAGGCGGCCGGTAAGAACCCCTCACTCAGAGAAACGCTGACGATTCCCTGGAGCCAGCCTCGTGTAACCTCCCGGGAGGCCAGTATCAGCCAGGAGGGACATGGGTCCAGTAAACATGTGGTGGTGTTCAGCCGTCCCAGTATCCTGTCCATGTCCTCGGGAGTCACAGGATCGAACTCTTCCCAGAAAGTGGACTCAAGACCTGCCTCCGTTGGCTCGTCTGAACTAGTCCAATCGGAGGCTAACCCGTCCCGTATGTGATCGATTTTGTCATGCAGGTAACACCCAAATTCCTCTGCCCGACCCTGCAGGGGGGCGTCCCGGACCCTCTGATGAAGGAGGGAGCGAGACACCCTAAACAGGGTGGCAGGTCGGTTACCTGAAGACGCGATAAGAGCGGAGAAATAGTTTCGTTTCGCCGCTCTTATCGCCACTAGGTAAGTCCTTTCAAATATAATTTTTATTGTTTTCATCATAGAAAAAAATATCACACATATTCCACAATGCTATAAAGAAAACCCCACCCCCCACCCACCCACCCACCGGACTTCCCAAACCTAATCCCAGGATACTATTCAGATATAAGTAAACTACTATTAATATCCCTAACTCCACAAAATATTATTCTACATGAATGGGTGAAATATAGAAGAAGAAACAAGTTAACTAAAAACCTAAATTATATTCCACCATTCTATGCTTCTTTTGAATATAAACAATCCATCTTCTCCATATTAATAAAAATTGTTCATTTGAATGATTCTTCAAATAAGCCGAGATCTTTGCCATTTCAGCAAGGTAAGAAACCTTCAATCTCCAGTCCTCCATTGTAGGTAAAATTT
>NW_015386669.1:311204-318635 GCF_001527695.2 Protobothrops mucrosquamatus | reverse complement strand
CCGGAGGAGTTCTCACCTACATCGTCCACAAGGGACGACTCGGGAACTCAACTCCTACCCCGGGCAGCTCACCTATCCCCTTATGCCCAGGGGAAAGGTATCAAGCCGTTTGACAGCTGGTGCTGGCTGTCAAAACGGCTTTTACGCAGAAACAGGCGGGAGGCAGCTACAGCTGCGTCCGACGAGGTCGCCTGCCACCAGAAGTCCGCCACTAGGTAAGTCCTTAAATGGGACTTTACCAGTGTCCGGTCAGATTCGGAGCGGGTGGTCCTCCAAACACCCTCTAGGCATCTCTTCCGATGCTTCATCACCCTCAGCTCCTCGGAGAACCAAGGAGCCAAGGTAGTCCAGCATCGGGTGAGAGGCTGCAAAGGCATGACCCGGTCCAGGGCCCCCGCGGCCGCACTATTCCAGGTGGCCAAGAGGTCCTCAGTCGAGCCGCGGGTCAGGGTTTCAGGTATTGGCCCAAGCTCCGTCTGGAACCTCTCGGGGTCCATCAGGCGCCTGGGGCGGAAGTCAAATAAGTGTCCCTGACCTTCATTTGTTTCTTCAACAGGAGCAGAAGGATCTCTTCAGGGGAGCCATTTCAGGAGACGTTGGGGAGACCAGCACCTCCACCCTCATGTGGCTCCTGCAGGCGCCCCATCCATCCATGCAAGAGGGGCTGGAAGGCTCAGTTCCAGGGCAGGCAGGTGGGGAGGCAGGTGGGGAGCTGAGGAGAGGCAGAAAGCCATTCCAATTTTCACGCACCACTAAACATGATGGGACCTGAGCAGCTCTTCTTAAGCATCAGATCAAAGACATCCTACAAGTCGCTAGAGACAAAGCCAGACACACAATTCTGTGTCTTTTGCCTCTTGGGCTATCTTAGCTTCATTTTCTAAATTGTTTCTTGCTGTTGTTTCTTGTCTCTTGTTCTACTGACCAGTAAGCAATGCTTGTAAAGAGGAGAAAATAAATATTCATTACTAGCAAGAAGAAAACAAAATTAGGCAGGAAAAAACAAAATGCACAGGAACAGAGTAAGTGGTACCTGGCTCAACAGCAGTAAGAGGGATCGTGGAGTCCTGGTGGGCAACCACTTAAGTATGAGCAGCCGTGTGTTGTAGCTGCCAAAAAAGCCAATGCATTCCTAGCTGCATTAACAGAGGGATAGAATCAAGATCACCTGAAGTGTTAGTACCACTTTATGATGCCTTGGTAAGACCACACTTGGAACACTGCATCCAGTTTTGGTTGCCATGATATAAAAAATATGTTGAGACTCTGGAAAGAGTGCAGAGAAGAGCAACAAAGCTGAATAAGGGATCTGAAGGCTAACCCTTATGATGAAGAGTTAAGGGAACTAGGTATGTCTAGTCTAATGACGAGAAGGACTAGGGGTGATATGATAGCAGTCTTCCAATATTTGGGGGATTGACTTCTCCAAATCACCTGAGAGCAGGACAAGAAATAAGGCTTGGAAGCTTAAGAAAGAGAGATCCATCTTAGAAGTAAGGAGAATTTTTCTGTCAACGAGAACAATTAATCAGTGGAATGGCTTGCCTCCAGACGTTGTGGGTGCCCCATCACTGGAAGTTTGTAAGGAGAGATTGAACAGCCATTTGTCTGAAATAGAATAGAATAGAATAGAATAGAATAGAATAGAATAGAATAGAATAGAATAGAATAGAATAGAATAGAGCTGGAAGGGATCTTGGAGTCCAGCTCCCTGCTTGAGCAGGAGAACCTATACAATTTCAGACAAGTGACTGTCCAGTCTCTTTTTAAAAATCTCCAGTGATGGAGCATCCACGATTTCTGGAGGCAGGCTGTTCCACTGGTTAATTGTCCTCACTGTTAGGAACTTTCTCCTTAATTCCAGGTTGCTTCTCTCTTTGATTAGTTTCCAACTATTGTTTCTTGTCCTGCCCTCTGGTGCCTTGGAAAATAATTTGACCCCCCTCTTCTTTGTGGCAGCCCCTCAAATACTGGAATACTGCTATCATGTCTCCCCTATTTCTTCTTTTCTTTAGACTAGCCAAACCTAGGTCCTGCAGCTGTTCTTCCTATGTTTTAGTCTCCGGTCCTTTGATCATCTTAGTTGCTCTTCTCTGTACTTTTTCCAAAGTCTCAACATCTTTTTTGTGATATGGTGACCAAAATTGGCTGCAGTATTCCAGGTGTGGTCTTACTAGGGTTTTATAAAGCGGTACTAATACTTCGCGTGATCTTGATTCTATGCCTCTGTTTATACAACCCAGGATTGTATTAGCTTTTTTGGCTGCTGCTGCACACTGCTGGTTCATGGTCAAGTGATCGTCCATCAGGACTCCAAAGTCCCTCTCACAGTTGCTGTCTTTGAGCCTGGTCTCGCCTAATCTGTACTTATATTTTTGATTTTTCCTGCCTAAATGTAAAACTTTGATTTTCTCTACATTGACGCTCATTTTGTTGGATAGAGTCCATTGTTCAAGTTTGTCAAGACCTTTTTGGACCCTGAGTTTTTCTTCTGGGATGTTGGCTACTCCTGCCAGTTTGGTGTTATCTGCAAATTTGATGAGTTCCCCTTCAATTCCCTCATCTGTCATTTATGAAGATATTGAAGAGTACTGGGCCTACGACGGAACCTTGTGGTACCCCACTGCTTACTTCTCTCCATGTGTATGTAGTACCATTGAGGATTACTCGCTGAGTACAGTTTGTTAGCCAGCTACAGATCCATCTGGTGGTGGTGTTTTCTATCCCACCTTTTTCTAGTTTGCTAAGCAGCAGATTGTGGTCTACTTTGTCAAATGCCTTACTGAAATTTAAGTATACTATGCATATAGGGTCTCCTACTTGAGCAGGGGGTTGGACTGGAAGATGTCCAAGGTCCTTTCCAACTCTGTTATTCTGTTTAACAATTCCCTTGAAATGTTAAAGGATGGTGAGACTTAGAGAAAGTGCAGGTGAGGGGTTTGGAGGCTAAATCCCACAAAGAATGGTTAAAAGAACTGGGTCTGTTTAGCCTAAAGAATGAAAGCTATGGGAAGACATGATGGCAGTCATGAAGACCTGTCACCAGGAAAAGGAGGTAGATTGATTCTCCAGAGCATCAGAGAGTAAGACAAGAACCAAGGTTGGAAGCTATGCAGAGGGAGCTCAGGCATGAAATAAGCAGAAATTTCCTGACTGTCAGATCTGAAATCAGTGGGACATCCAGCTTCCTGGTATTCCCTCATCGGAAATGGGAGAGTCATTGGTCTGAAGATTCCTGTGCTGGGCAGAAGGCTAGATTGAAAGTTCTCCAAGATCCTTCTGGCCTAAGATTCTGAAAGCAAAACACAGGAAAGCAAAAATATTTTTTTCTCACAGATTTCTCAAATAAATGTTATTTTGTCAAATCCATTTGTTTGACACTCTTCTCAATGCTGAGGCTTAAGGAAAGCTTTATTTTTGAATAAACATGTTTAGAACAAGGCTGTCAAACAAAATCTTCTGTAAGTGAAGGTTGGTTAAACAATTCCAGTAGGAGGATATGACTTTGGCCAACAGCTCTGAATCTGGCAGATTTGCTCAAACATCTCAGCCTCCAAACAGGAAATGATCCTTGGCTGCTCACCCCTCGCCTTCAACTCCTTTGGCCTGCCAAGGAAGCAGGGATTTAGTCTCCAAAGAGCCCCGATCCCTTCACCTCTAACCGGATTTGCATTCTAAGCAAGAATGTGAAGATTGCTTTCCAACAAACCTAGATGGACATCTTCCAAGGGCTGACAAGGTCTCTAGAGTGGACAGCTGTGCACCTTACATGGCACACATTTGCCTCAATAGAAACAGGTTTTCAGTGGTTCATCTGCCTCTCATTCATATCCATTAACTCTTCTGGAAAATTGCAAATATGTCTTCAGGATTGAACCACAATATGTTTTAGATGCCATCACTGGAATATTAAAGCATATTTCTGGGAGAAATAAGTTGGGAACAAACAATCTGGCTTATGCTGGACATATTGTGCAGGCAGGCAGGAAAAATAAATGTAATTTCCATTATGGTCAGGCCAATTGCAGACACAACTTTCATACTTTGAGACAGGACATCAATGAAAAACCATAAGAAATATTTCCTGTATCCCAACAGTCTGAATCTGAATCCCCAAAACCCAGAAGAACTCTCCCCTCTTCTGCAGGTGGTCTGCAGAATCTACCTGCAGTTTGAGTAATTGTCAAGGAATCAGACAGTATGCTGATTTGCAGGCCTTTTGACATTTTACCTGCATGGTGAGAAAAAAGGGAACCATAAAATGAGGGGCTGTGGTCTGCAATTTCAACAGGAGGAAACTGCATCAGATTGGACATATTCCAAACCTGAACTAATTGGGGAGAAAACACATGTCTGAACTAGCAGAGTGATCCTTCAGCTTAGCTCAGATACAATTTGGTCCACAAAGCTTATTTAATGATTTGAAGAATGATAGAGTCTTAAAGGTTACTTCACCTCCTACAGAATCTCCTTGCTCATATCTGACAAATGACCATCCAGCTGCCATTTGTAGATCTCCAGTGAACATCACAGGCTGTGCAGTCAGATTCAAGAGGTGGTGGGTTAAGGAGAGATTCTTCTGGATTGGACTACATGCATTCCCAGAAAGCCTCCTGGCTAAGATGGCATGGATCATTCTGATCTTTCTAAGAAGATGCCAGAATCGGGGAAACCAGGGCAATTTGGGGAGAAAAGCTCTTCCTTCTGCCTGGTGAAGCAGCCTGAGGCCTTCAGGTGAGCCTCAGTTTAACTTCTGCCCTACAGTACTTTCTGTGCCAGCCGAGCAGTCCACAAAACAGCTTCAGGTTTTTGTTCACTGACCACCTTCCTCCTTCAGAGGTGCTGCATCAGGAAGACCCCCATCCATGGAAGCTGGTCCCCAATGGGCAGGTGGTGTTTGCTGGGGGTCTTTGGGAAGAAGCCAGATGACCCTTTGCTGGGTGATTCTGTGATAGGGGGCTCTTCCTTATGTTTTTGAGACATGTGGAGGATATTCCTCAGAAAAAGCCAAACTATATAGTAGGTAAAATTTGGCAATGGTTAGTGAGTAGAAAACATGCATCTTGAGCAAGGTGGGAAAAGGAAGTAATAGACCTGTGGACCTCAGATGTCTTAGGGTTTTCTTGCTCTTTCTCATGCTTCCTCCTGCCCTGGACTCAAGAACCTCTCCTGGGATGGCCCCACTTCCTCTTCGACAGCTTGCCTGCCCTTCTGTCTCCCCAGGAGTTCTTGAGGATTCCATCACAGGTCCTCTCCCTTCATTAGGCTCTTCCCGAGTGCTCAGTGAGACACCTGCCATTTTGTCAGAGGAGGGTAAACCGAAAGAGAATTTTGCCCCTCACATGTCGGCATTTATCATTTATTTATTTAATCCCATTTATACCCCGCCCTTCTCCCGAACTGGCTTATTACTCTTCTCTTTGGAACACACCTCATCAGGCCCCCTTTGGTAGGTCTTAGCCTGCTTTGGTAGCCTGGAATGGGACAACTTGCCACAGCCAACTTGCTGCGGCCAACTCACTGCTGCCAATTCTCCATGACCAACTTTCTGTGGCCAACTCACCACGGGACAATTTGCCATGGCCAATTCGCCATGGAAAAACTCACTACAGGACAATTCAACAATTTTATTTAATTATTTAAAATAATTTTAAAAATATTTTAATTTTTGTCATTCACATTTTATTTTGTCTCTCCTTTTGCATCCTTTCTTTAATTATTCTATTTCACCATTTGTTTGATATTATGTAATTTCTGTCCCATGGCAAGTTGTCCCAAGGTGAGTTGGCCGTGGTGAATTGTCCCTTGGTGAGTTGGCCGCAGTGAGTTGGATGTGGAGAGTTGTCCTAGACCCTTGGCAGCCCCAGTCATATGGAGGGCTTGCTTTCTTAACATCAGCTCTAACGTTCCAGGCTCCCTGTTTGTAATCTTCCTCCAAGATCTGGACTTCTTTCTATTGCCTGTTTGCTTCCTTTCCTTCTTTAAGACTTTCACTAAACACTTTAGTAGCCATGTTGACATCTGCCATGTTTTCCTCATGAGAATTATTTGTAATTGTGCTTTTACTGTTTCCTCCTTGGGAGAGGTCTTACCCGTCCTTAGCACTTTCTCCTATCCTGTTCCCCCACCATAGGACTTGGGATCTTAATTATTATTGGTTAGAATTTATTCAAAGGACACCCTTGGGCTTGTGAAGAGTATTTCCTCCCTTCATATACCCAAGAAATAGCATTCAGATGCTAGCCTTTAGAAATACAGGCACAGAAGAATGTGTGAAAGGCAAAAAAGAAAGGAAAGGAATCTCTGACAACAAAGTAGCTCTCCAAGGGATTCAGGCCTATGAGGAACACTGAATACAGACAGGTAATGTCTCCTGGCCTTTCCTGACCTGGTGAATGTTATGCCTTTAATTGGAACCGGGAGACATAAACTGGCCAGGTGCCCACCAAGAGTGTCTCCATTCACCAGCTTAAGCCTGATGTGAATTGAACTCCTCAGGCCAGCAAACCAAGTGGTTCTGAAATCTTTGAATGAGGGTGTCTTAAAATGGACCTTCCACAGTTTTCTGTTGTTCCCCACTACTTCCCCACACCTATTTCAAAGCAAAAATAACTATTCTTGCTTTTGACGCTTTACCCTCAGCTATAAAAAAAGCTAGCCCAGCATCCCTGAATAGGCATTTAGATCTAACAGCTTCCAGGTGCAAGCAGTAAAGAGCTGGCCTTTAGCAAAATGCCTTTTTAAAGGTTTTGCCAAATAACTTTGGACCTTGTCATTGTCGTTACCATTAACTCTGCTAGCATCCATACAACCTATTGTATCCACCTCCTCTTCCTCTTTTGAATTAGAGATGAATTCTCCTGCCGGGCTCTTAAGCCCACAAGGCTGTATGGAGAGGGCAAGTGAGACTCTGGAGGAATAGCAAGAGCTGCCAGACACAATGGAACTTGGGAGCAGCTGAGAAAACTGCAGCCTGCAATGATAAGGGAGGGAGAACAGCTCTGCTATTGCATTATCTAGTGCATATTTCAGGGACCTGAATCAACCAGGAGTGGACAACAGGTGTCAAGCTCAGTCATGATGGAGGGAAGAAAGACAAGAAGCTTGGAAATGTTCTGCTTTTGCAAGTAATTTTGACTGACTTCAAGCTGGGAGGTTCTTCCCCCAAGGAAAAAGAAAGAGAGGAGCAGGCTGTGGTCATAGAGAAGGTGGAAACTTCATCTTCCTTCGTATCTGTTGTGTTCCTTGTATTCCCCCCCCTTAATCCCCTATGCATATCCTGATCACCCATTAAGGGTGATTGCCCTTCACCATTGATCGCCCATTAAGGGTGATTGCCCTTCACCATTGATCGCCCATTAAGGGTGATTGCCCTTCTCCATCTGCATACAGTTTCATGCCCGTTGCTGGTTGGCTAACTAGCAACAGGGT
>NW_015386669.1:306369-307624 GCF_001527695.2 Protobothrops mucrosquamatus | reverse complement strand
TCATGCCCGTTGCTGGTTGGCTAACTAGCAACAGGGTCTTGCCAGCCAATGGAATTGTGTGATTACAAGCCAGGGGAATCCCATAAAAGAGGGCTCCCCTGGCCCAGAGAGCCAGTCCGGATTTACTTCATGCCTTGCCAATAAACCAAGAGCTGACTGTCACTCGACTCGTGTCTTACTGCCTGCGCGATCTAACAGTATCAAACTTTGCCTTTCATTAAGTGTCATTTACAAAGTGTTGATCATTCCAAGCTCTTAGGGAATCTGAGACGGGTCCAGGACAACTCGGAGTGGCCAATTTGGTGCAGCCAACTTGCTGTGGCCAACTCGCCATGAGACAACTTGCCAGGGAAACCTCACCATGGGACAACTTGCTGCAGGACAAGAGTTACACTTCACAATATTTCTTCAATATTGAAGAAATGATAGAATAGGATCATTAAAGAAAGAATGCAAAAGGAGGGACAAAATGAAATCTGAATGACAAAAATTAAAATATTTTTTAATTATTTCAAATAATTAAATTGAATTGTTGAATTGTCCCATGGCAAGTTGTACTGCAGCAAGTTGGCCATGGTCAGCTGGCTGCTGTGAGTTGTTCCATCCCGGCCTGGGACAGCTTCAACAAAGCCTTTGCAGCTCTTTAGTGCATTTAAAGAAGAACCTTTTTGTTAAAACAATGATCTTCCTTATCTTTTGTTATAAAACAATGTCCTGTATAATATAGTCAGTTGCATGGAGAACTTTTTCTTGAATCCATCATATCTCATTTCAAGATCTTAGAGAAGGTCTCAAGTTTTTCCTGCTGCTTATACCATGTTGCACTTTAGGTCGCGTAAATTTTGTCACAGGAAAAGCCCTACCCAGCTAAGGACTCAGATGGATTGGGCACTTACATAGCTTGATGAAGCAGATCAATTCCTACAAAGTTCTTTGGCTGGATAGTGGAGACGAAGCAGTCCACGGTTGGCTATTCCATTCCAGAAAAGTATTCTAGCAATCAAAAAGGAGAACATATTCTTTCAGAGAGGCCATATCTATTACAGGCAACAAAACAAGAGGCGGTGGTGAGGCCCCTCCTTAAGAAGCCTTCCCTGGACCCAGATGTATTGGCTAACTATCGTCCGGTCTCCAACCTTCGCTTTGTGGCGAAGGTTGTTGAGAGTGTGGTTGCGCAGCAGTTCCCCCGACACCTGGAGGAAACAGTCTATCTAGACCCGCTCCAGTCGGGCTTCAGACCGGGATACAGCACGGA
>NW_015386669.1:282648-305699 GCF_001527695.2 Protobothrops mucrosquamatus | reverse complement strand
AGGCAGGACTGGCCTAGGGGTATTTTAAAGGGGTTTTAAATTAAATTTTTAGTAGAAGCGGCCAAATTTAAATAGTTATTTTTAATCTTTTTAAATTTTGTATTGTATCATTGTTTTAAACTGGCTGTAAGCCGCCCTGAGTCCTCCGGGAGAAGGGCGGGGTATAAATTTAATAAAATCTAAAATCTAAATCTAAAAATCTAAAACACAGGGAAATACAGAATGAGTTTTGAAAGTGCTTAAGCAACTGACTCTTTTCTTTTTTTACATACCTTCTTGATTCTGGAACAGTTTTTTTCTAACACAAACTCTATTAACTCTGGGAGATATTTTTAAAATCTATTTGACTTGCTACCACTAAATCCATTTCCTTTTTAATTGTTTCCCCTCTATTTCTTTCACTTCAAAAGAACATGACCAGATGCACTGTGGTCGAAGATATCTGTATTGTCACACAATCAATCAAGGGAACGAATTAATATTTACTAAAGTACTTAAAATAGTTTAGAGGCAGCTTCGCTTGGCTCTATGATGCATCTGTGGCCAGTCAATATTTCTTTCCCTTGGCACCAACTGCCTCCCTGTTAGGGAAGCTTTCCCCAGGCTCAAATTTGGAATCTCCCTCAGACCTCTCCTTCCACCAACAATTCCCCAAATTGCTTCCTTCCAGATGTTTCCTCCTGCTGCAATTCCACCATCCATTTAATTTCTGGGTCAAATGTTTTACTCATTGATTGATTGATTCCATGCCAATTTTTCTATTTGGCTTCAGTAGATATATTCAATGGTGGAATTCAGCCAGTTCGCACCACTTCGGCAGAACTGATAGCTAATTTTTTGTCGCCCAGGCCCAGAGTGGACTTCCAGAAGCGGCATCCACACAGAGAACCGGTTGTTCCCCTATTTGAATCCCCCCACTGGATATATTCCATCCTGACCCAAGCCCATTATTTGCCTCCCAGACTTCTAATCCTGAGTAAGTGTTGGTACCCTTGAAAGGCACTATCATGCCCGTCCGACGACGTCCAGAGTAATGAAAGATCAGGAACGCAGGTACGAGGTGCAAGCAAGGTTTTAATCCCTAGCTAACAAAAAGTCAGCACTGGGAGTGGATTGCTCCCAGTGCTCTATATAACTGTGCCACGCCCCATCACCCCACCCCCAGCAGCAAGTCATCATCTGCCCACCGGTCATAAAAACCCCTCTAGTCTGGTCACGCCCTTCCCTCGAGTGAGCCCCACCCTGCTGGCCCTCTGTCCGGCCGCCTGGGCCATGTTCGTCTACTGGCACCACGTTGCTCCTGCCTTCGTTTGCTCTCAGGCCTCCGCAGTCCTGGTTGGCTCCTGGCAGCTCTCCTCCGTCCACCGGAGGCCTCCCACGGCTCCCAGCTCCAAGCGGCAAACAGCCTCGCTGCTCAGCTGCTCCATCACCAGCCGCAGCCTCCCAATGTCTCCCGTGGCTTCCGGCAACCGGCAGCAGATGGCCTCGCCACCCAGCTGCTCCATCAGCAACCGCGGCCTCCCGAGGCCTCCCATGTTCTTCGGCAGCCAGTGGTGGCATCCCATTCGGTACGGCATCAGACGGCTGCTCCCCCCACTGTGCGGCAGCTCCGGCGGCACTCATGAGTCCCTCCGGCCGCCGGCAAGGCCCAACGGCACCCAGCCACCCCCCGGCGCTTGGCTGCGCTGGGGGCCGGTGGGCCGCGGCCCCCCCAGCCCCCAGCAAGGCCCCTCCAGCCCACAAATGGTAGGCAGCTGGAATGGGAACGGAGGGGTGGGGGGAAGGCCGTACCTGGCACCGACAGTATGGTGGAGGCAGGGTGGCGTCCGGCATCAAGGCGGCGGCATCCGGCTGTGGGCCGTGCTGCGAGTCACCCCCCCACCGGCGAATGGCAAGCCCCGTGGGGCTTGACATGCGGCCCCCTCTACCACAGCTCCTCCTGGAAGAGAAAAGGAGGCAGGTGAACACACGCTACTACAGGCGTCGGTACCCGGCTTCCCCGGACACCAACGGTGGAAGGCCCGCACCAGCCGGGGGGCGTGGACGTCCTCCTCCCCAACCCATGATGCCTCGGAGAGGGGATACCCTTTCCACCGGATGAGATACTGCACTCGTCCGTGGCGAGTCCGGGAATCAAGCACCTCCCGTACCTCATACTGTGACCCGGTGACCGGCCCTGGTGCGTTGGTTGTGGGAGGGGTCCCGTGGACTAGTTTTAGTAGTCCCCCGTGAAACACGGGATGTATCTTTCCCAGGAACGGGGGCAGCCGTAGCCGTACGGCCACCGGGTTGATCACTTGGACTATCTGAAATGGACCTATATATTTGGGACCTAGCTCGAGTCAGCCCCGCCCTGCTGGCCCTATAGCCAAGGCAAGGCAAATCCTAGCATGACAATTTGTACAACCACCCCGTAGAATATCTTCTCAGCTTCTATGCCTGCAGATGTCATAGTTGCCAGGAACACTCCTGGATGTGCTGGGAAGGGTGAGGAATCAAGAGGTCCCCCTGAGAGTCTAAAGTTCTTCCTAGTGCAGGTTGAAACTAAGAGCAAAACATACACATCAGTCTCTTTTGCCCAGATTTCTTTTTTTAAAATAGTAATTTTATTAAAAAATATAATTGCAATAATAAAAAAACTAAAAAAGAAGAGAGAAAAAATAGAAAGTGCAGAAAAGAAAAAGAAAATAGACAAGAAAAGAGTAAAGAAAAAGAAAAGACATATATAAAAATGATTTTGCCCTTCATCACAACAAATGTAAATAACTTTAGGAACAAATCACCTTTTCAAAAAATGCAGCAAATTATCTTTTCTCACATCCCGTTTCTTATCTAGAAATCCTTAAAACCTCATCATTTCAGTCTGAATATGGAAAAGTCTATTAACAATTGTCAGAGATAACAACCTATCTATTTTAATCTTGATCATATAAGCCAACTTTATATTCCTTCCTTCTACTTTTAATAAACTTGATCTTTAGTCCCTTCAAATAATGTCCTGAAATTTGATTTCTTTTCATTTTTCTTTGTTTCAGCTCACAAAATTCTTCATAGCTTTTGCAAGCCTCTTTTATAAACCTAATGTAGGAAAATTACCCAGGTCACTCTCTGGTTTGTTATTTGTATATCTCTTTTAATTATTAAGAGATCACTTGGTTTCTTTTATATGTCTAGTATAGCATCTTTCTCCATGTCATTCCTGTAGTCTGTGATTTTTTTAATACATTTTGAGATCAGTCTTGTCTGAAAAAAAATGTTCCTTTTTCATAACATCTTTTGAACACTATCTATAGAAGCAGACAATCTTAAAAATAATTTCTAGGTACATTATTAAAAAATACCCTTCAATATGTCAAATCGTAAAGTATTTTATTTGCTGTAGTTATCAAATTTAGAAATTGTCTATCTCACTCACAGAGGAATTCTGAGTGGTGCACAAATAAAATGTTAAAAACATAAATCCTGAATATAAAAATTTAAAATAGAGTCAAGGAAAGTTTGATTAGAAGATATTTTTAAGTCTTTAAATTTGTATTTAAAACTTCTTTCACTAAGGATTGAAGAAAACTCAGTGCTGTAATATCTGTCATTCTACAGATTCCTAATAAATGAAAAGTAATTAAGAAGCAATTTCTGAAAGTGATCATAAAAGGAAGTAAGCAAATGTAGTGTCCTTAGAAGCACTGACTGTGACTCTGAACAAGACAGGTATCACCTCGTCTCCCGGAGCTCTGAACCTACCAGAGACTCCTCTCTTGTGGCCTTCTCAGGAGGAGCAACTGTCTGGAGCACTTGTGGGTAATCTCAAGTCCTCTCCTTATCTGTAAAAGAATTATGAAGAGCTGTCCTATTCAACAGTTCTTCATTCTGCTGTGGTCCTCAGTTCCACTTTTAATGGAGCTGTCTTCAATTCACCATTTCTTTCCCAGAAGTCCTCTTTTGCTCAGATTTTCCACCTCCTTAGTTTCATCTTCCCCATGTGCTATTTCATGACACTGGTCTTGAATGTGACACTAAGAATGTAAGTGAAAGAATCACGTATTTCAACTACTTCATCTGTTTAATGAGGAAAAACATGAGCTTTCCCATCTTCACAAAACTTGACTTACTGCATTTATGTGAAAGTGTCTCTCCATTTCTTACAGTTTGATTTTCAAGACTAAACTGCTTTCTAGTATTTTGGGGCATTCTATGTGTGTGTTTGTGTGTGTGTTTTTCTTATGTTGTGTCTGTTTAAAAATAATGATTTGCAGCTGAACATGTTAACCCTTCAGTTGAGTTAGCTAAACACAAATGTAAAGTTTGTGTCCAATACTGATGTTTTGATAAGGAAGGCACAAGGTTTCAGTTGACGCTACTCTCAGTCTCTTTGTAATGTGGACTTTCAGCTGATCAAAGAGTCTCTTGAAGCTCATTAAAAACCAGGAGCTTCTATGATCACAGTTCAGGTCTGCTTTGGATTGGCATCTTTCCATTCTTGCATACTGGGACATTCAGTTTTTACCAGGATTATGGTGACATGTACCATGGCAAACTAGCAGTTATAGTACTTTTCCATGGCCGTTTCATAACTAGGAATTTGTAATCTGCTAAAACATCTCCCTTCTACTTTGGTTGTGTAAATCAACTGTAGTCAACAATGGAGTGACCAAAGAATGTTGGGAGTCTGAATTTCATCTTCCTCTGCATTTTTTGCTAGGGGTTTCGTCTGACAGAATTGTCTTATTGATGGATCCTGGAAGAAACCTCTGGCCAGGCTGAGAACTTTCTGAACATTTTTAGCTTCAGAACACAAACTGTCTGGATTTGGGGGCAAGAGAAGATTTATTAGCCTGAAATTCTATATTCCCCTTGCTTCTGATTAGTTAGATATAATGCAACAAAGGGCACTCCTTGAGTTTTATTTTTTTTCCATGGAATTAGCAAGTTCAGATTCAGACTGAGAATGGCAGGTCAGCAAATAGAATTTTTCTTTCTAATGAACGCATTCTTACTGTCTTTGACAGCATCTTGCTTCCTTGGGATATTGTGAACAGTGTTGAAATAGAAGCAGCCTTTCCAGTGGGCAAAGATGATCCACAGCAAACTTTGTGGTTGCCAGGCTTCACACCAAGGCTCGGCAGAGAATCACAGCAATCCAGACATTTGGTTCACCCCTCATGAGGCTGGGTAGAAAATTCCCAGACATAGCTTGAGTGGACAGAACATCCATGGCAAGCAAGAACAAAGCATTACACACTGCAACTGATTGTCCACACCAGCACAGAGAAGACAGAGCCTTTGTGTGTCCAGTATCCCTACTTGAGGGTTTTCTTCCTGCTGACCTGAATTCACAGAGGTGCTTGGGAGCATCCTGACAATCTGGTGGGCAGTTACCCTCTTACAGTGGGTTGGTGGTTGGAAGCCCCTAGAGACGGCTGCTTTGGAAGCCTCTGTCCAGTTGTTGATTCCAAGAAGTTTTCATGAGATCTGCGGGAAATGAAGTGACTGAAAACATGCCTGGAGCAATATAGTGAAAAAGCAAAGCTGGACATGACCAAAGCTAGTAATAGCTCAATGATGATAAGAGTAGCAAAATGTTGATTTTTAGCAGATTCCTGCCCAATGGCTCTATTCAGAATAGCCCAGATCTTTTAGGGAAGGCTGAGTGGGAGAGGATCCTGCAGCCACAAGAAATAAATTGTAGGTTTCTTGTCGGATATCTATGGAGGTGAACAAGGCTATAGCTTGTGTTGCATTCTGAGATTTTTTTGATTTGATGGGGTCTGAGGAAGCAGGTGGTCTTGGACTGGTCTTGGACTGAATCCCACCACCCTCTTGGCTTATTTGGTTAGCTGGTGGAGGGTGTGAGCAGCTGAATCTGGGAGACAATCAAAGACTACTTTGAGGGAGAATGTGATGCCAGTTGCATTAAGAAAGGTGGCGGTGCACCCTCTCCTGGAGACAGCTGTTTTTGGCAACCTTTGCCCAATTTCCTACCTCTCTTCCTTATGAAGAAGGTAGCTAATTGATCTAGAACAGGGCTTTTCAACCAGTGGTATGCATAGCACCAGTGGTATATTGGCTCCTGGCAGGTGGTACGCGGCCCTGCCCAGCCTAGCCAAGTATAGTGGGGGAGGGAATGAGCGAAAGTGGCAAAGTGCAGGACTTGCCATGAGAGAGTCCTCAGGAGCTGCAGGATAGCTGGGGCAAGGCAAAGGCCCCAGGATCAGCACTTCTGGCATACTCGGAAGAGAAAGGAGGGAGGGGGCAGAGACAGGATAGATAGGATATAAAAGGAGGCAGTTTTGGTGGGATAGGTAGAGGAAAAAAGACACAGCCTTGGGAGGAGGAAGAGTCAGCCAAATGGAAAAGAAGGAGGAGGGGGAGAGAGGAGAGGAGATCAAACAAGTCAGCCAGGAGCCAATCTACAACTTCTGTGGCAGCCATCCGTGCCGGGCACACACACAGGTGGCAGCGACAAACAGGCAAGAAACGCAGTGGAATGAAGAAAGGCAGCATTAGCTGGAGGTGAGGCAGGCAGGGAGGGAGGGAGGGAGGGAGGAAGGAAGGAAGTGTTGGAAGAAAAATTCGGATGCTTGCTTTCCAGCTGGGAGGCTATACTTTTAAGAGAAAAAAAAATGAAGCGCTGTGGTTTGAAATAGGTGAGAGGAAGCTGGCTGCTCAAGAGATGTTTATTGGCAGAAGTGAAGTGCCATTTCAGCAATTTGGTTCTGGATCAGCTGAACAACAAACTAGGAGAATGGAAGGATTCTTACATGATTTTGTGACTTTGAAGTTGTGGGGTTTGGGCAATGTGGGCCTTGTGTTCTTAAGGAGTGTTTGGCAATTTCTATTGTGGCTGATGGCTGACATCCCGTGTTGGATTTGGGGTTCTAATTCTATTGCTCTGCTATTGTTAGCTGTAAGTTTTGCTGCAAGGGATTTTGAAGTATTTTTGTCCTGAATGGATTTTGCCTGTAGCATTCCTTTACTTATGAATGGAGTGGTTTGGGGAGGCTGCCTTAACCAGCAGCCAGTACTTGCTACATTTGTTTTTGTTTTTCTTAAGTGCCAGCTGCTGGCTCCTTAACTTTCCTTTCTAGCCAGTAGCTAATTCTTAAAGGGGAATGTACCTTTTTAAGCTAGTTCCCTCTATGGCTTGTCTTTTCTGTCTCTGGAGGCTTTTCCTTGTTTGATAAATATATGAAAGAGGGGGTTTCAAATTCTTCCTTCATAAGGAAGGAGATGGGAATGAGAAAGAGGGAGGAAGGGAAGGAGGGAGGGAAACAGGAAGAAAAAGAGGAGGGAGAGAGATTGGAATGAAAGGGAGGGAGGGTCTGAAGGAAGTTGCACCTTAGCACTTGGCCACCAGCAGCCCTGCCATTGACTTTGCTTGTCAAAAGATTGCAAAAGGGGATCACATTACCCTGGGACACTGTGACCATAATAAATATGAATCAGTTGCCAACATCCGAATGTAAATCACATGACCCTGGGGATGCTGCAATGGTCATAAGTGTGAAAAATGGTCATAAGTCGCTTCAGTGCCATTGCAACTTTGAACAGTAACCGTCTGAAGCAGCCTCCCTCATCTCTTCCCCAAAGCTGGAGCAGCAGCTGAGAGTCTTCTGCTGGCTCCATTCAAAGGCATCTTTAGGACTTACTAATAGTCTGGAAAAGCTTTCAGCATCCAAACAGCCTGGATCAGAGGTGGAGCTGAGCAGTGAAACAATAGGGACAATTTCTAACGTTGCCCTCTTGCCAATTCTCTTTAAATTTACTCTGACTTATTCTACAGGGTGAGGAACGCACACACAATATTCCATTGCTGGGCTGTTTATTCCCAAACGTTGACCTGGCAGTTGAGTGCACACCAGTCTTTACCATTTTAGCTTGGCTCAGTGCCTCCATCTGACCTCTCCCCTAACTGGGCTCTAGGGCAATTCCTTTATGCCCCATATAGGGACCTTGGTGAAAGAACCCTGGTGCAATCAGATGAAGGATCACATCAAGTGGGGTTCTGAGTGGTAACTGGGGAGCACTGGAGACCCAGAGGCAGGAGGCCTTGAGCTGCCATCAGAAAATTCCAGGCTGCAACATCACGATGATGGGGCATTGTGGTCTTCCTCAGGACAGATGTCCCTGCTAAGGACATTCCTGACAGGCGCTGGGTGCCCTCAGCTCGCCAGTGGCCCTTCCGTGTTGGATCTCTACATGGCCCCATAGTCAGTTTCTTTGACAAAGAGAGGGAAGGGAGCCAAGGCTGCCCCCCTTTTGCTGAAGGAAAGGCAGCACCCCTTTGTTGACTGGCACCCTAACCACCCCGCTTCCAGCAGAGCAGAATCCCCCAGACACTAGCTGAAATTTGACATTGTCTCATTGACCTCAGGGTCAACCTTTCTGTAGGATCCAAATCTTGGAAGAAAACATGAAATCCTAGAAAGGAGGGCCAAACCAGCCTTTCTGGATTAGCCACTCTCCTCTCCTCCTTTTTCAATGCTCTTGTTTACATTCTGCCAAGAAAAGATCAGAGGCTGGGAGAAGCTTCTGGAGAGCCGCCCGGAGAGGCTCCTTGGAGGAAGAGTCCGGACGCAACGGCCGCCGGCCAGAGCAGCTGTTTGGCAGCTCCTCAAAGCCACGGCCACAGAATCAGGACAGAGCCCAGAAGGAGAGCCAGAGCTTGGGGGTCTTGTAACAGGTGCTCTGCACACACCCAGTTTTGCTCTGAGTCCCACTTCCCTTCCAAGCCAGCCCTGTTCTGTATTTTAATCTGTAGATTTCTGCTCTGCCAGTCCAATAAATCCCAAGCCTGGTTTTAAACATTCCTGCATCCCTTCACAGCATCACTCTCTACCACCCTCCTGTTGTTCCTCCCTCTGTAGATCCCAAAGGAGACCTGCATGGGCCTCATTTGATCTTCCCCAAGCCCCCTGGGGTTGGGCAGATGGAGGAGTAGCCATTCTCAGTGGGAGCTCAGGGGCTGCTTGTGGGGAGCCCCTTACTTTCCGTCATCCAGCCATGCAGGGTTATGGCCAGGAAGAAGTGAAACCTCAACTTGTGCTGGTTCTGCAGAGCACAGATCAGAGGTGAAATCTCTTTCTTCATTGCAAGGGTTTATTCTGCAGAGTATACAAGAGGGCAGTGTTGTGCAAAGACAGCCATTGTGTTGCTAACTCTGGGGAACATGGGGTTCAGCAAAACTTTGCTCACGGTCAGAGGCCCTGGGGAGGGGAGAGCAACTGGTACTGAGGCTTCACCCACCACTCACCATTTAGGGCTGTGCTGGGGGCTCAGAAGCAGCTTGGTGGCAGTGAGATCCTGCTAAATGTAAAACTTTGCTTTTCTCCACATAAAAACTCATTTTGTTGGATAGGGCCCATTGTTCAAGTTTGTCAAGATGTTTTTGGATCCTGAGTTTGTCTTCTGGGATGTTGGCTATTCCTGCCAGTTTGGTGTCATCTGCAAATCTGATGAGTTCCCCTTCTATTCCCTCCTGTCAGTTTGATGTCATCTGTAAATTTGATGAGTTCCCCTTCAATTCCCTCATCTAAGTCATTTATGAAGATATTGAAGAGTACTGGGCCTAGGACAGAACCTTGTGGTACCCCACTGCTTCCTTCTCTCCATGTGGATGTAGTGCCATTGAGGACTACTCATTGAATACAGTTTGCCAGCCAGCTTAGATATTAAAAACTGATTGGTTGCTAAGATACTGGAGGACACAGCAAGGTTTTCTTTGGTGAAGGAGCAGAATCATCTTTATTTTTGTCTTGGATTTCTGCAGTTTTGCTGCTGTAGGCAAAGAAATTTAAATGCACGGGGAGACAAGTGGCAAGTAATAATATACCACTTAAGACTCCACTCAGTAATAGGCCATTAATACCTCGTTTGACTGAATTCTTGTCAGGGATGAAGGTAGACAAGATCAGGAAACCAACTCCACAGGAAGAACAGAACTACGTTTTATTGAGATCGGCTATAATAAGAGAATCTTACAAGCTGGAATGTGCATTACCTCTCCTCCCTTTGTATCTCAGTGTATCAGTCCTAGAACATAGAATAATAAAGTTGGAAAGGACCTTGGAGGCCTTCTAGTCCAACCCCCTGTTCAAGCAGGTAAACCATTTCAGACAGGTGGCTGTCCAGTCTCTTTTGGAAAGCCTCCAGTGATGGAGCACCCACTATTTCTGAAGACAAGCTATTCCATTGGTTGATTGCTCTCACCGTTAGGAAATTCCTCGTCTACAAATACTTCCAAATACTACTTTCCTTCCCAGAACTTGAATAATGCTCCAGCCCTCTTTGCTGACATAATGATTACTGCATATTTCTGCCAAGGTCCTCTTCCTCTGAAGTCCCAGGCCTCCCTCTCCCATGCACAGAAAACCCAGGACAAAATTGTGGGGGGAAATTGCATGTCTACTTCTCGCCTCCTCTGTCAGCAGCCCCTGTGATCACCCACAGGCTCTGGGTGCAGCCGGGCAAAGGTGGGCGCTTCCCCCTTGTTCCTGCTGCCCTGGACTGAGCTTCTTTGTCCCTTGCTGGCCTTCATCTTTCTCAGCCGGTCTTGCAGCCCTGGCTCAGATGGTACCATTCTGCTCCGCAGACTGGAGCATTGCCCAGGAGGCTGCATAAGGGATGGGGACACCAGGACAGCCAGCAGGGGCTGGTCCCAAAGTGAGCTGGGGACAGCATTCTGCCAGTCAAAAGGGTGGCAGAGAGGGTAGAGTGACTTGACTGGCAGGGTCTGGCCAAGGGGCTTGGGGGAGGGGAGCTGAGCAAGACCTTGCTTGTACCATGGGATGCTTTAATCTTTGAGTGTCCAATTAAGTTGGGAGGGGGCTGCAGCTGGGGGTCTCCTGGGGGGCCTGGGTGCTTCCTGGCTGCAGAATGCTGAGGGCAGAGAGGTGGGGCCCCGGGGCAGTCTTGGGGGTGAGGGGGGATGTTTGGCCTTGAGACCTGGGGGGTTATGGACTGATGGGCTTGGGGCTTTTCTTCACCTTTTCTTCTCTTTATGTAAAATCCCAGAGGCAGTTAAAACAAGACAGAGCTAAGCTCAGCATCTCTTGTATATAAAACTCAGGAGAACAATAGAACAACATAACAGAAAAGGAAACACAAAGGATCTATTTAAGAAAATTGGGGAAGTCTGGATTAAGCATGCAAAAAAAATCAAAAAGAGAACACAACGTGAGAAAAGAGGGAATGATTGCATGAAAAACTTGCACAAGAAGACCAACACATGACCAACACATGACCTGAGACAAATCAACACGAGGAGAAAGCAATAGGACCGGAGGGAGAAATTAGTTGGGCTACAAACCAACTGGCGTATCAGCAGAATTCAAGGGGTGGTGGAATCACTGCAAACTCTTCTAAGGAGGCTGGTATGGGCACAATGCCAATCATAGTAGCAACGTGAGTTGCCCTTAGAGCAGGGGTGGGGGACCATGGCCTTTTTATGACGTGGACTTCAACTCCCAGAATTCCTGAGCATGCTGGCTCAGGAATTCTGGGAGTTGAAGTCCACAAGCCATAAAAGGGTTATCATTTCCCCATCCCTGACTTAAGAGGAAGGTGTCTATCTGCAGGGGGGGGTGGAGAAAGAGGAGAAGGAGATAAATGCTGATTGGTGTCCATGTCCTGAACAAGAGCTGATTGTAAAGTAGACATTTGGTTATGCTAAAACTGCACAATATGGTCAAAGAAAGACATTCAGCCCTGCCTGGCTGGCGGATATATTGGCCTTATTTTCAGAACAATACCTTGTGTTCCACAGTTTACTTATTAGAACTCGCTAATTTTCTCAGTGCATTGTTCCTTTCCAGCATTCTTTCACTGCTCTTTCTGAAGGGTTGTAATTTGTCCTCAATTTTATTTCTAATTAAAAAAGTAAAGACCAATGCTATAATGTACAGGGAGCTGAATCAGAAATGAGTTACGTGTTCTAAGTGTTAGCATTTAATTGCTCATATTTCAAACAATTTTCTCATCTGAAATGTCCCTGGTTAACGATCACTCATTAAATCCGATTTCAGTCTGTTAGCTGGAGAGGCGGCAATAAGAGCTGGAGCTGCTTCTTCAGGCAGTAGCAGCTGGGCAGCCTTTGAGCCAGCAGCCATGTGCTCATCCTGGCACCTTCTTCACTCTTTGGAGAGAAACGGAAAGCTGCCCTTTGCTATCCTGCCATTTTGCTTTCTTTGACCCAGAATAAAATCCAGCTGGGAAGTTCAGTCAGTGTTTCTCCCAGCCATTGTTTCATCTGCAGGGCCCACCAGATGTTTTGGTCAACGGTCAAATCAATAGTTTGTGGACAGGCTTGCAGGCAGCCAGAGCGTCACTGTGCACACCAAGCCAGGCTCATCTACCGGCCAGGACAGCCACATCTAGCAGCACCTTCTCAGGAAGACAATCCCCCCCCACTGTACCCAGGTCCTGTAGGGTGGGAAGGGTCTGGAGGGAGGGAGTAGAAGAACATGGATGATCCTTTGGACAGGAAACAAATGACAGCAGTGAAGTGAGGAGGGGTGAGTGCTTGCTTCTGAGCTCACAGACTCAGAACCGATGGCACCAGGTGATCTAAAGCAGAGGTCCCCAACATTTTGGGCACCAGGGACCAGTTCTGTGGAGAGAGGTTTTTCTGTGGACCAGAGGGTGCGTGGTTTTGTGTGCTGCCTGCATCCCGGGGATGGGACTTTGCTTGTTTGTGTGGACTGGTTGCTGGCATGCCCCAGCCTGGTACTGGTCCATGGACCGGGAGTTGGGGATCCCTGATCTAAAGTCAGGGACCACTCGATGGAGCAGGGCCCAGAATCCAGCATGCTCCGCCATATTGAAAAACTGAGGCTGATGTCATGTGTTTCCTAGCCTGCTTTTTAATTCAGAATAGAGTTAAAGGAACCTTGGAGGTCTTCTAGTCCAACCCCTGCTCAAGCAGGAGAGATCCTATACCGTTTCAGACAAGTGACTATACAGTTTCTTCTTAAAAAACCTCCAGTGATGGAGCGCCCACGATTTCTGGAGGCAAGCTGTTTCACTGGTTAATTGTCCTCCCTGTTGGGAAGTTTCTCCTCAATTCCAGGTTGTTTCTTCCTTTGGTCAGTTTCCAACCATTGTTTCTTGTCTTGCCCTCTGGTGCTTTGGAGAATAGTTTGACCCTCTCTTCTTTTTGGCAGCCCCTCAAATATTGGAAGTGACAAGATGGAAACAATAAGGCTCATCCATACATATGTATGTATGTATGTATGTATGTATGTATGTATGTATGTATGTGTTAAGTCCGGAGAATAATGGCAAAGGAGGCAATGCATGTTGCTAACAGATCTTTATTCTCTCTCTCTTACAGCTAACAACCAACAAGAGCAGAGGCACGCAGGCCTCTATTTATACCCCCGGATCCCTGGGCAATTCCAACCAATAGCAGGCAGTCTTTTCCCGCCTTGCGCATGCGCGCAAGGCCAGCGCCGCTCAGTCTGGTCCCGGGCAGCTTTTGCAAATGCCCGGGACTCTTGCATCGTCCCGAGCCTGCTTCTGCAGGCTCGGGACACAACACCCCTCTCCTCTAGATAAAATAATGCTGCGCCCAACATGGACGCCACCTTTGGTAGAGCATGTGTTTGCTAACTTTTGCATTAAATGCACAGAGTGTGAGAAGCATAGGGTCATTCTGTCGTTCTAAGAACCGATGCGCCCAGCCCTTTTCCTAAGAGCTAACCAGCCTGGACCTCTTGTCCAGATTTCTCTAACTCTTGCTCACCTCATGTAATCTGCAAGGTATTTGGGAGGGCCTTTGACCCATAGCAACCTTCTCGGACCTGGGGAGCTTTGAAGTGTCCCCACCGTTGCTTTCCACACTAGGTGAATTACACTGTGGCTGTCTTATGACTGCTGCCTGACTTCCCTGCTCGCCTCTTAGGCTCAGGTAGTCAGGACTCTGCTGTTCACTATACCTGGTCGACCTGCCTCTTAGGGAGCTTTCTGAGCCCTCTGAACTCATCTCCTTGTTCCCTGAAGGTGTGTAATTTTCCTGGCTCCTTTCTGTAGTGATAGGGTCCAAGGATACCTCCCTGTTAGCCCTAATGCATGGGGACTTCCTTCTGTGAGCCATTGCTGAAAAGGGCAAGTCCCCAACCTGTTGTGCCTGCTCTCTTGTATGTTGTGAGTTATGAGGATGCTCCCAGTCAGTCTCCTTGTCTGGAGTATTGTTGGTGAGTTGTGGGTAGTGAGTATACCTCCGGTGTGACTCCCAGGCTGGAGTGAGTGTGGGGGCGTATGTTTGCCCCCTGCCCCATGAATTCCTATATGGAGCACTTGCGGAATTTGGGTGTTGCCTACCCATGGTGTCCTCAACAGCCAGTGTCGGCTGCTGATGCTGATTCCCAGAATGCATTTCCCATTCCTCCTCCCCCCCAGAGAAGACTGAGGAGGAAACCGAGGCGAGTCCTGCCTCACACGAAGTTGATCAATGTGGCGGCGAAGAACGCGGCCGTCGTCCAAGGACACCTCGTAGGACAGAGGCCCCAAGACCTTGCAGACCACAGCCAGGACCCAGAGGTGTCCAGGCCCGTAATTCCTGGCCCAGACAGGGTCACCCACTTGAAGGACCCGTGGTGGGTGCGGCTGGGACACCTGTGAAGCTACTCGCTCCAGATGCAGCCTGTCCAATTTAGTCACAAGCTGGCGACCCCAACGGAGTTCAGCCGGGCACTTACCCGTGGCAGTGCACGGAGTAGTACGATGGGCTAGAAGGAAGTCAGCCAACCTGTGATGCCAGTTGCCATAAGTCAGTTTCTTGAGAGCGTCCTTGGCGACGCAGACCATCCGTTCAGCCAGACTGTTGGTGGAAGGGTGGAATGGGGCCGAAGTAGCGTGGCGAATCATGTTGGCTTGTAGGAAAACCTGAAACTCATAGAAGTAAATTGAGGACCATTATCCGACACCAAAACATCTGGCAGACCATGGGCAGCAAAAATGTTTCTCAACACCTGGATGGTCTTGGCAATAGTGATAGATGACACAGGCACAACCTCCAGCCATTTGGAATGGCTATCTACAACAACCAGGAAGAATTGCCCCTGAAAGGGCCCAGCGTAATCTATATGTATTCTAGACCATGGAGTGTGTGTTTCCTCCCACCTATGAACAGGGGCCTGAGGCATTTCTGGCCTGGACTGCTGACACGCATGACACCCATGTACCTGGGCCTCAATGGCTCTATCAGTGCCAGGCCACCACAAATGGCTGCGCGCAAGCGCTTTCATCCTGACAATCCCAGGGTGACCCTCATGTAAGGAAACTAAGATTCTCGACCTCAATGAGGCCGGAATCACAACTCTAGAACCCCAGAGGAGGCAGCCATTAAACATGGACAACTCGTGCCTCTTGACCCAAAAGCGTTGGAAATCCTCCTCTGGGCATCTGTCAGGCCAACCTGACAGCACCCATGTCAGCACGCGTTTAAGCATGTGATCAGTGGCAGTTTCAGCAGCCACATCCCTAGCATTAAGGGGACACTCTGGCAAATCCTGAATGGACAATATGTGCACAGCAGGGGCAGGATCAGGCTCCACAGCAGGCAATGGCAGCCTACTTAAGCCATCAGCATGACCCATTTCTTTGCCAGGTTTGTGAACTAGTGAATAGTCATAAGCTGACAAAAAAATGGACCATCGCAGCATGCAAGGGGACAGGATGTGTGGGGTTTGTTTGGACGTAGTAAACAACCCCAGCAAAGGCTTGTGGTCAGTAAAGACCGTAAAATGGTGGCCATAGATGAAATCATGGAATTTTTTAATTCCAGCCACAATAACCAAAGCCTCCCTATCAATTTGAGCATAGTTACGCTCAGCAGCAGACAATGTCCTAGATTCAGGGCTTTTTTTCAGCCGGAACGCGGCGGAACCGCGTTCCGGCACCTTTTTCCGGGCCGGCCGCACCGGAAATAGCCCCTCCCACACCGGAAATAGCCCCTCCCAAATTTTACTTGCATTCCTGTTCTCTAAAGGGGCGGTCCTAGGGTTTGATGAGGGCGTGGCCAGGTTTGAGTTCCGCCACCTTTTCTCNTAAAGGTTCAGCAATAGCAGCTTTATGAGGCAGAAAAGCATGATAGAAGTTCAATAAACCCAAAAAGGCTTGTAATTCACCCTTAGACTTAGGGCTTGGAGCCTGCTGAATAGCTTTGAGCTTAGCATCAGACGGGTGGATACCCTGAGCATCTATCCTGAACCCCAGGAAATCAGTGGAATGGACACCAATCTTACATGTGTCCTGTTTTAACTTAAGGCCAGCTCTTCGGAAACGAAGCAAAACAGCCCTTAACCTCTCTGCCAGCGTTTGAGCTGAGTCCCCTGCGATGAGGACGTCATCAAAATAAGGACACACACGAGGAATACCCCTCAGGGTGTTTTCCATTACACTTTGAAAAATGCCAGGGGCTACATTCACCCCAAACTGCAACCTTTTCACCTTGAAAGCCCCTCTATGGGCAACTGTTGATACGCTTGAGCCAGGTCAAGCTTTGCAAAAATCTTACCCTCCTTAAGAGAAGCCAAAATGTGGCTCACTACAGGCACAGGATAAGCATGTTGCTGTAGGGCCTTGTTTAGTGTGCACTTGTAGTCTGCACAAATACGAATGTCCCCATTTGCCTTTAAAGGCATTACAATGGGGGTTTCCCACGGGCTGGAGTCTACAGGCTCTAATATGCCTTGCTGGAGCAACTTGTGCTGTTCAGCATCAATCTTGCCCTTAAGAGCAAATGGTACTCTCCTAGGTTTAACCCTTATGGGCTGTACAGCTGAGTCTAGCTTTAGTGAAACTGGAGGTCCCTTGTAGGATCCTAGCTCAGAACTGAACACATCTGCAAACTCCTTGCAGACATCTGCAAGGGTCTCTGTTTGCAATTGGTGTAGCCCTGTTACCTGGATTCCTAAGGCCTCGAACCAATCGAGTCCAATCAGACTCGTGCACTCACCCCCAACAACCAGCACGTCTAAGGGTCCTTCAAAATTCTTATACTGTACCTTAAGGGTGGCCTCCCCCTTAACGCACACCTTGGAATTTTGAAAATCAGTAAGGATTACATTAGAAGGCCTTAGCGAAGCTCGCTGGCCACTGCTGCTGCAGATTTTGTGAAATGTGTTGAGGGAAATTATGTATAGGGCAGACCCCGTGTCTAGTTCCATCGACAATGGAACTCCTTGTAGTTTTAGTTTAAGGGACAATTTCTTTTTAAGGGGTTTGTGTGTGCCTATTCTTAATATATTCCTGCGTGTTGCACAGAAACCCACCCTGTTTTGGCTGGGGACCCTGGTACCTTTCAGATTCAATTCTTCCTTCGGTTGTACCTTCTGTCAACCCAGGCAAACCGCAGCGATGTGGCCTTTCTTTCCGCATGCTCGGCAGATGGCGGAATGGAACCGACATTCCGCTCGCTTGTGGCGACCTCCGCATCCGAAGCATCGAAGCTCAGCTGGGCCTTTGTCCGGACGATCTTTGGGCCTCCTTCCGGCTGCTTGATAAAGCTTGTCCACTTCATCTTCAGGATCCTCTTCCGAATCCTCCCGCACGTCCTCCTTGTGGATGGTTGCAGTCTCTGGAGCGCTTTGAGTGGGCCGCAGATTCTTTACCGCTCCACCTGCAGCTTCCTCTGCCGTAACCTCTCACAGAGCATCTTGGAAAGAGACATCTTCCTTAGCAAACAGCTTCTGCTGTAAGTCTCTGTTCCTCAGTCCGCATACAAAACGATCGCGCAGCCTTTCTTCTAAATCCTTGAACTCGCATGGTTTAGCCGCTCTTCTCAAGGCTGCAATAAATTATTTTGCTGATTCCCCAGCTCGCTGATCTCTCAGTTCAAATGTGTGCCTCCAAGCAATAACAGATTGCTTGGGCTGGAAGTGTTCTTTCAAAAATTTCTTCAGATCAGAGTATGAAACAGTTTCTAGCGAGGCCAGGGCGACTAGATTCTCGGCGATCTCAAAGGCGTCTTGCCCACAAATGCACAACATTGTGGCAGCCTTTAGACCATCTTCCCTTATCTGATTCACGCGGAAGTAAGTCTCCACCCTTGCAACGTAAGATTCCCATTTCTCCGGGTGAGAGACATCAAATTCAGACAAATGGACCAATTTTCGCCATGATCAAGGGACAGGGTTTTCTTCAGCCGCACTCACCCTCCAGAGATGCTGTACTGGCAGGATAGATGCTGACTTCAACGCCGTCATCCCTTTTCCGGACTTCTTTTGGGTGAGTCTTCAAGCTTCCCTAGCTGTCTAGACTAAATCCCACCCTCGTCGCCAGTGTTAAGTCCGGAGAATAATGGCGAAGGAGGCAATGCATGTTGCTAACAGATCTTTATTCTCTCTCTCTTACAGCTAACAACCAACAAGAGCAGAGGCACGCAGGCCTCTATTTATACCCCCGGATCCCCGGGCAATTCCAACCAATAGCAGGCAGTCTTTTCCCGCCTTGCGCATGCGCGCAAGGCCGGCGCCGCTCATTCTGGTCCCGGGCAGCTTTTGCAAATGCCCCGGACTCTTGCATCGTCCCGAACCTGCTTCTGCAGTCTCAGGACACAACAGTATGTATGTATGTATGTATGTCCATACATCTTTGTCTCAAGAAACATCTGCAGAACTGGAGAGGTTTCGTTTCTCTAATCCATTCAAAGCCTCATCTCCCCTCCATTTCCCTAATGACAAGATGAAAACAATAAGGCATGTAGCCGCCAAGTTTTCACTCTTGACATGAAGACTGCTATCATGTCACCCTAGTCCTTCTTTCCTCTAGACTGGCAATATCCAATTCCTGCAACTGTTCTTCATATATGATAATCTCCAGGCCTTTAATCATCTTAGTTGCTATTCTAGCGCCTGTTGTCTGGCGCTTCCAGCCATGGAAGCCATGCTTAGATGTTGCCCAAGGAATTGCTCCATCATTCCCGACATTAAGCAAATGCTGCATTGCTTCCTCCTCTTTCTCCAAACTCTGCACAAATTAGTCTTCAAGCAAAGCTTTTAAGGGCTTTCATGCCCCACCATCCTCGGGCTTCAGGCCCGCCCACTCGGCTGTGCTGTGGGGTCTGCTGGCTCTTCTCAATCATTACTGCTGGCAGCTGTGGCCTCCAATTTGTGGTGGTGGGGGGATATCTCCTCCTCCTCCTCCTTAGCTCCCACATTGCTCCTCAGTCCTGGGTCTTTGCTTCGGGAACTGCTGCCATGCCCAGCCTAACACAATGGCAGTGGAGACGTGACTCATCCCTCATGCTATGCTGGGAGACTGGAAAAAGGTTTAAAGCCCATCTAACAAGTTAATTGCAATCCAGTTGAGTCAGTGCTGAGACTTGAAGACAATGGTGACTTGTTTATAGATTGGAACATTCAAAATCTCTTGAGGTGAAAACATTTTGCAGTGCCCTGATTGCAGGTCTACAAACATTTGTTTTTTTCCATTTTCACCCTGGCTGAACCCTCAGAGCAAGAAAGTTCGATTAGGCAGAAGAGCCAGTTGTCATTTTTTTTCTTGCTGAATGATAGAAACAGCCGGGCATTTTGTTCAGAATGAGGAGCCGGCATTGCTTCAAAGTCCAAATGCATTTTCCATGTTGCTGCTTCTTTGTAACTGGATAGCGTGTGAGTCTAATCCTGGCCCGGTTTTAATGAAGGCAGGAGAAACAAGGTCTGTGCTACCTGCGCAAGGCTAAATAAAACTGTTTGCAAGGCCCTCTAAAGGTTTTATTTCAGAAATAAAGAAGAGCCTTAAGCAGATTTAAGAAGACAAATTAGACTGCTGTAAGATCAAAGTCAGCTTAAATTACTTGCTGTGTTGTCTAACAATGCTCCTATTCTGTAGAGAGTAAGACTAATCTTCAACATTGTTTAATTTGCAACATTCAAGATGGTGAAATTTTAATCAATTTTAATAGGGAAAAGGTTTGGCAGCACTGCATCTTATATTTTAATTTATTTATTTTATATTTTATTTTATTTTATTTTTATCTTATTTATATTTAATTATTTTATTTAATTATTTTAGTTTATTTATTTTATTTTTTTATTATTTTATTGATTAGGGGCCATCCATTCCAAAAGACTCTTTCAAACAGTGGGGGATGCTGGCTTCTAAATGACCAGCAAAGCCTCCTGCCACCTCTGCCTCTCCTGTGCCAGTGTTAAGCAGAAATCCACCATTCCCTCTGCCACCTATTTCACCCCAGTGAAAATGTTGGTTACAAAAGTTGAGTGACAGAATATGTTGGAAGACATGGAAGAAAAATGCAGAAATAGCAGAAATGCATTTCCAGCAGGAGCTGGCAGTTCCCTCCTATGTACTTGCAACAGTTAGAAGCCTGATAACAATGTTCCAGTATTTGAGGGTCTCTTACAAAGACTCAGACTATTTTCCAAAGCACCAAAAGGCCAGACAAGAAACCATGGATGGAAACTAATCAAGGAGAGAAACAACCTGGAACTAAGGAGAAATTTCCTGACAGTGAGAACAATTAACCAGTGGAACGACTTGCCTCCAGAAGTTGTGGGTGCTCCATCAATGGAGGCTTTCAAGAAGAGACTGGACAGCCACTTGTCTGTAATGGTACTATAGGGTCTCCTGCTTGTGCAGGGGGTTGGACTAGTAGAAGACCTCCAAGGTCCCTTCCAACTCTTATTATTCTATGTTCTAAATTGCTTGATGGCTCTCAAATCAGTTAGATTTACAGATTGAACAGAGGGCTGGTATTCTTGACTGCAAGTAATCACATCATAAATGGAGGCCCCATTTGCTACAATGACTTCTTGGATTGAACTTTAATATTTGTTTATTACTTTGAATGGAAAATAGGTAATTCCCATCATTTTCAGCAATGCCTCTGCTGGCTGGCCAGTTCTGAGTGTGAACTCCACAGATCCAGGGTAATGGAGGCTAATCCATTGGATCAACTGAAGCTGTACTTTAAAGGAGTGGTCCATGACAATTTCCTCCATTGCTTCCCCAGCCCCCAAAACCCTCTTCTGAGCAGCGTTAGGATGTTTTGTGACTCAGGAATCAGAATCAACTGAAATCTTAAATGGAGAGGAACAGTTGCACTTCTACCAAGAGAAGCTACTAATCCTTCCAACAAGCCAAGAGGTACCAGGGAGCAGGTTTGGTTGTTTCTTGATGCCAAATGAAGAGATGGGGAGTGACCTGGCCACTTACACAGAGGCTGAGATTCACCGAGGTCCAACTCAGATAGAAAGAAGCTGGATCCCCAACTTGAGCCATGGTAAATAACCATAAATTTTACACAGGGACGGCAAGAGTGCAAATATTTACTTTTCCAGGGTTGTAGAGATAAAGAGAAGCTTGGCTTCATTCCCAAAGGGCTCATAGTAACCCAGCCAGGAGTTCATCAGGTTGCCTGCATCCCAGGGCTGCCATCCAAAATACCTCTTGCTTTGCACAGCAAAAGGATTTTGCCTGCCGGGGAAATTCGTAGGCCGATCAATCGCGTCTGCTTCTTTCAGCTGTCTGGTGCTCTTTTTTCCTGTTAAAAGGGGTAGGGTTAGGGTTATTGATCGATGGCTGTCAGTTACTCTGCAAATTTATGTGCCCACGTTGTAACTACAACAAGGATTTTGCAGCAGCTAATTATATCCACAGAGGCAAACTCCCTGTGCAGTGCAACTTCAGCACTAGGCGCAGACTGAAAAGGAAGAGGAGCCCCCACAATTATTGGGGGTCCCTAAGAAAAGAATAAATGAATTGCAGTAGTTCTCCAGCGGGCAAAGGCCCCAATGGAGGAACAGAGCAGAAAAGCCTCGTTAGTGCATTGAAACTGAAACAGGCAGGCAATGAACCCAGGTCTCCCAACTGAGTGTCAAGCTATGAAGTTTGCTTGCGTTAGGACTACCCTGCTGCTTCTAGCTTGCCTACAGTTGTGAGGGGGGAGGGGAAGGTTTGGAATGCCCAGGTGGATTCTATCGGATGGGAACCAAGGTCACCGGAGAGAGAAATTATTCTCATAACAACTGCCTGAAGATTAATTGGAGAATGTGACTTGAACTATCAGAGAGGGGAGGGAAAGTTTTACTCTTTTAATTATCTTTTTCCCACCCATATTGCCAGAGCTGGTTTTCAACTCCCGAGTGCTGCTATGATGTGCCCAATAAAGTTCTGCATTAGAGACTGGAATGTCTCCAGTGTGTTTCCTTCGTTGAGATCTTCAGCAGGAACCTGCTTAAAGCCTGCTGAAAGACACAGTGCTTGGAGAGAGGGTGAACTACCACAAATGCAGAAGAGAAATGGGCTCCGCAGCTCATCTGTAAACTTTACCAGTGGCTTTTTTCAGACTTTCAGAGAAGGAAATAGACTGCCGAGTGGCAGAAGATAATTTAAGAGTTGGTGAACTTTCCAGGGGGGTTGTGACTAGACTAATGAAAGACTTTTCTGGCCATTTCAGACTGAAGCCTTAGATAATTTGATCACTGTTCTCTCAGGGGAGGGAAGTCGGCAGGTTCAGAAATGGGCACCACCACCAGGACATGAATTAGATCGAGGTCAGAAAAGTGCAGTTATTGCTAGTAGTTTTGGATTTGCCCCAGCTGCTCAGAGGCCTTTGCTTCTCCAACCTGAGAAGCTTCTCCAGCCTAAGAATGAGAAGCTGAAGAGCGAAGGCGAGCCCCTTCACGAGAAGAGAAGCTCTGCCGGAACTGAAGGTGTTAGATCGCGCAGGCAGTAAGACACGAGTCGAGTGACAGTCAGCTCTCGGTTTATTGGCAAGGCATCAAGTAAATCCGGACTGGCATCTGGGCCAGGGGAGCCCTCTTTTATGGGATTCCCCTGGCTTGTAATCACACAATTCCATTGGCTGGTAAGACCCCGTTGCTAGTTAGCTAACCAGCAACGGGCATGAAACTGTATGCAGATGGAGAAGGGCAATCACCCTTAATGGGTGATCAGGATGCGCATAGGGGATTAAGGGGGGGGAATACAAAAGAACACAACACCCCTCCCCTCAAAGTTCTTGCTATCGTCCTTGATGAATAGTGGTTACATAGTCCTTCAGATATGTGGGAGGCCGATGCCCTCGCGTT
>NW_015386669.1:270480-279190 GCF_001527695.2 Protobothrops mucrosquamatus | reverse complement strand
GCCAGGGGAGCCCTCTTTTATGGGATTCCCCTGGCTTGTAATCACACAATTCCATTGGCTGGTAAGACCCCGTTGCTAGTTAGCCAACCAGCAACGGGCATGAAACTGTATGCAGATGGAGAAGGGCAATCACCCTTAATGGGTGATCAGGATGCGCATAGGGGATTAAGGGGGGGGGAATACAAAAGAACACAACAGAAGGCTGCAAAGCCAGGCCAGATCTGGAAGAAGTCAATTCAGGCAAAGCTCAAGTCGGCCATTTATCACTAAACAATGGCCTGGACAGACTGGAATCTGGCTGTAAAAAGCCCATTTTCCACTCTCAGTAAAAACACTCTCTCTCTCTCTCTCTCTCTCTCTCTGTGTGTGTGTGTGTGTGTGATAATAAGGAAATCTGAGGCTGTTGCATTCCTACAATTCTCCCTGAAGACCTTTTCTTATCAACAGCTGGTTTGGGGCCTCTGGCACACAGAAAAGCTGGGTTTTTTTCCCCAGCCCCCCCCCTTTTCAGAATCACCCAGAACAGCAGAGAGAGGCCTTTGTGAATGACCCTGAAAGATCTCAGGGACCCTTCCCCGTCCTGGGGTAGTGGAGACCTGTGCCAACCTGAAACATTTCCTCTCCCCCATTGATTTCTCTGCTGTGGGGGCTCCTGCCTTACATGGTGCTGCCTGGTTCTGGGATGCAGCCCAGGAGAGGCCAAAGGATGGGCTGGTCCCGCTCCCCCTCCTGCAATCATCAGCTGCAGGAAGGCCGCCATGACACCCAGTGGGAAGGGGCTTGGGTCTGGCTCCCCCATCCCACCCTTTGTTGCACCCACAGGGAGATCGGGAGGGAGCAACTCCCAAGCCAGGCTATTTCCTCATCTCCAACTCTCATTCATTTCCCCCCTGCAAGGAGGTTGGTTCTTTGGGGTGGAAGGATGAAGTCTCTCTCTCCTCCCCCCCCCAGGTTTTAAGGGGTGATTCTGTCTGTTCTGAATGCAGCCAAGTCTCTGTAGGGCATCGGCGTTCTCCCCAGTGACTGGCTCTCCAGACCCCTTCTTCTGTGGTCACTCTTAGTAATATCCACCTTGCCTTGGAGGAAAGAGTTTGTGGGGTGGGCTGCTGTTGCTGTTGCCTCCGTTTACAAAGGGGGCTTCAGCATCTGAAGAATCTGTCCCCTGACGAATCAGCAGGGGCCCTTTCTGAATCCCGCAAGAAGCACCTGATTCCTCTCCCAGCAGCAGTCACATTGAAACGATAGAAGGATTATTGCAACTGCTGGTCTGGGGAAAGATTTAAATGGTGGGTGGGTGGGTCTATGGAGGGAGGGAGGAATGGGGGCATAGGGATCCTTCTGACCCTAAAGGAAGCAAGTGACAGCCAGATCCTAACAACTGGATGCAGACATCTCATTAAGAAAAAGTCATAACCAGGGACTAAGCCTACAGCATAACATATTTTTTTATCTGACAACAATGTCAACAGTATACAAAATCAGGCTCCCGATTGACCTAGCAGAACCTGCCTGACTGTTGCCACCTGGCCTAGGGCCAAGGCCGAAGGAAGGCCTGGACTTTGACAAAAGCCGAGAGAAACTCACCTGCTCCTGGCTCCTCAGTGGCTGCTTAGGATGCTATGTGACCCAGCCTTGCTCGAGGGAATCTGGATACCTGGATCCAGGCTGCTGCCCTTCTTCCCCTCTGGCCGTCCCCCTGCTCGATGTCCTCCATGAAGCTGCCGCTTGCAAACCATCTGGGAATCTCAGCTGCTTCTGAGTAGGGCAGCCAGACGGGCAGCTGGGCACGGCTGAGCCAGCCCTCTTTTGCCAGTGTGGCTTTGTTTGGAGGCTCTCCTTGAGCCACTATGTCTCTTGGTTTTCTCTTCCCCTAGGACCCCCGGCTACCCCCTGAACAGCCCCCCCAGGAAAAGATGCTGCTTTCAAGAGTCACAGAGGGGGCAGGTTCACACCCCTGGGTTCTTCAAAGAAACTTTTGGGAATCAGATATGATGTTCTGCAAAGCTCTATTAACAGTTGCTAAGACATTTTAAAATAAAATAAAATCCATGGCGCATAGAGAAAAGTAATGAACTTCAACAGCGGATTAAGGCTAACATTCTGTCACCATTATTTATAGTCTCGAGTCATCTGCATCCAGAGGAAGCCAAGGGGTGCCAAAAGAACAACACATGTAGAGTGACATCATCTTGCAATCGCTGCTCTGATGGGCTCACTTCCTGATGTCTGAGGCCAAGATGTAGGCTGCGGTATTTGCACGATGACATGGTGTGCGTGTTTGATCACTGATGCTAATCCCCGCTGAGCCGGCAAACTCTGGGAAGGAAGAACTTGCAGAGTCTTGAGGAAGGTGTTGTTAATGCTAATAAGTGGATAAGAACAGATTCTTGGAAACTGTAAGAGTCCATTAAGTCCCTCTGCATTGTCTGAAAGGATTCTTCCCAGCTTTATTGTCACCTGGGCTCAGTTAGCCTTCATCAGATAAGCTACAAATAGGCCTCTATCTCTGGGTTGCTTGTGTACCCTGCCCCTTCTCCTCCTTTCCCAGCCATTTTCTCCAGAGTTTCTCACACATCTCTTCCATAAAAGGAGATGCTCTGCAAAGGGGACGTTACGGTGCACCCCTTCACTCCCATCTGGATGCTGGTTTGGTGGACCAACTCCTCTGCCTTAAACTAAACCTTCCTTGCTGGGCTCCCCTAACCCGCCACTAATGGAGGATGAAGAGCTGGACCAGAGGGCCATTCTCTAGGCTTTGGGCTGCAGCTGGCCCAGGAGTCAGATGGGGCCAGGGATGGAGGGCAATGCAAATACTCAGCTCCAAGTCCATCACTGGCTCATGCAGCAGGTCACTCTGGGCTAAGTCCCAGATGAGTTCAACCCCTGGGAACTGCCTTGGAAAAGGCAGGGAAAGGTGCCTTGGAAGAGGTGCCAGGTGGCTTTGCTAGTCCCTGCGCCAAAAGAGTTATATCTGATCCTCCCTCCGCCCTCGGGTGGCTTTGAGCGTCTCTCGGCTCCCGTTCCATTGTCCACCAGCCATCCTGTCCACCCTTGTGCAGAATAGGGGAGAATTTTAATTCATTTGTAAACAGGATGAAAAGTACTTGGAATTTTTAATGAATTTGAGTATAGGAGAAAGTAGTGCAAGTAATCCTCAATTTACAACAGTTCATTTAGTGACCATTCAAAATTACAAAGCCACTGAAGAAAGTGACTTATGACCATTTTTCACACTTATGACCATTGCAGCATCCCTGTGGTCACGTGATCAAAATTCAACCACTTGGCAACTGGCTCGTAGTTATGACGGTTGCAGCATCCCGGGATTGCATGATCCTCTTTTGCGACCTTCTGACAAAGTCAATGGGGAAGCCCGATTCACTTAACAAACGTGTTACTAACTTAACAACTGCAGTGATTCACTTAATAACTATGGCAAGAAAAGTTGTAAAATGGGGCAAGCTCACTTAACAAATGTCTCACTTAGCAACAGAAATTGTGGTGGTAAGTCGAGGACCTCCTGTAGTAGTAGTAGTTTATTAACTGATTGGTCTTCCAATCTTATTAATAAAATAAAATAAAATACAGAATCAAATTCCAGAATAAAATAGATAGGAAAAAATGCAATGATAAAATACTTATGTGGTAATACAAGGAGTCTATAGGAAAACAAATTCAGGCTACTCCTCGCAAGTGACTTGTGGAGTCATTCCACCCCCATCTTCTGGAGTCATTCCACCCCCATCGTTTCACTAGGACAGGGGTAGGCAACCTTGGCTCTTTTATGACTCGTGGACTTCAACTCCCAGAATTCCTGAGCCAGCATGACTCAGCTTGGAAACCTCTCCCTTTCCCCTCAGCATAGCTGGCTCAGGAATTCTGGGAGTTGAAGTCCACGAGTCATAAAAGAGCCAAGTTTGCCTACCCCTGCACTAGAACGTAGTGAAGTCTGCTTTTTTGTAACGCTACAAGATACTGTGAATCCTTAGTAAGGAAAAGGCCCAACAGATGATCATTAAGGCTGAGCACCCCAACATCCCCAGTCTTCTTCTACATAAACTTGCTAAACTTGCCCTTCAAAATGATTTCAAGTTCCCTTCCGATTCTTGACCTAGGTAGGTGGCAATTGAAGAAATATGGCTGTCCCATATTTAGCAGGCTTCTAAAACTTTTTGCAAAGTCGTATCTTAAAACTCTTTCTGGTATAACAGTTTCAGACATGACATCCTTACAAGCCTCCATTTTCTCTTTCTCGAGTCTTTCCTACCTTTGCTGCAGTGCCTCCTGGGATTTGTAGTACTTCACTGCCGCCTCCCTCTGGCCCAGCCCACCGAGGCCAGCCCTTTGCACTTGTGCTTCCGTGGCCGCAGTGGAGCCTGGAGCCCAAAGCCCAACGGAGGGGCTTCTTGCTGGTCTCTCTAAGGATCTGAGCATCTTGCCTGCCCCGAAGACAGCAAGGATGCCAGTGGCACCCTCATGCCAGCAGTGTGTGATGGGCCCTGATTGGATACTCGTGTCTCCAATGCTCCCCATCTTGAATCAGAGCCTCTCATTTTGCCAGGCCCCCCCATACAATGCTCACCGGGCAGAAGGCTGCACGAATAATTCATAGTAAAAAGTGGCCACGGGAAAAGTGGTCTCTTTTGGCAGGGCAAATCTGAATTTCCCATGAACGATGTGCCGTGTGTGAGTTTCTGAGGGCTCTATGACAATTTGCCGCAGCCAACTCATTGTGGGACAAGAGTCACACTAGTATCAAAGAAACAGTAGCATTAGAATCATGAAATAAAGGATGGCAAAGGAGGAACAGAATGAAATGTGGAAGGCAAAAGAATTGAAACGTTTTATTTTAAATTATTAAATTGAACTCTTGAATTGTCCCTCAGCGAGTTGGCCCATTCTGCTCTGAGAGGCTGAGTTAAAAGAGGTCACGGTTTCCACCCCCTTCAGCATCAGGCGGCAAGAACATTTCTCTCCACTGAGAAACGAGTCTTTGTCCCTGGGAGCTTCTGGCGGTGAGGAAGAGGAAGGCTGGCGTGAAGCCTGGCGGCTCCTTCAGCTGCTGTTCTGGGCTGCAAGTAGCCCAGAGAGATCCCCCAGAGCCTGGCCAGGAAAGGCTGGCCGAGAGACGAGTTCCTTTCCCTGAGCTGCCTTCGGCTTTTGGTGCCAGGCCGGAGAGCAAGAAGGCTGCCGGGTCTGCCAGGGCTCAGAATCCGGTGCCAACCGCCACCAATGGCTTGCATCATGGCTCTCATAACAGAAGCTCTGTGGATGCTAGGCAAGGATGGGGAGGGCTCCTGGAGCTCATCTAATCCAACGCCCCCCCCCCAGGACTCTTGCATGCAATAAAACTTTCCTTAAATGGTGATGATGTAGGAGAGCCAGCACAGACCTCAGAGATTCACTGTCAAACTCCAGAGAAATCTTCACTGTGGCACATTCCAGGTGTTGGAAGCAAAAGCAACCCCACTGTGACTTGAGTGCCCAGGATAGGGGGCTCAGACCCCTCTGCTCCTGGCCTGCTTGGGCTGAACTGGTTCATCCAGCCCGAGAGAGCCGTTTCTCCACCTGGCCAAGGACCTATGTTCCTGACCATGGGGCTGGCTGCGTCTGTGGGGCAGGCAAGAAAGCCTGTTCTACGCAAAGCCCTATTCACACGCTTCAGTCGCCTGACCAGGAATGGCCAGAGGGGAGAGTTCCCTCTGGTGGGCCCAGGATAACTCAGTGTGGCCAACTCGCCACAGCCCTCCCGCTGCAGCCAACTCTCTGCAGACAACATGCTGTGGGACAACTCGCCACACAACAAGAGTTACACTAATATTGAAAAAAATAGTGAAATAGAATCATTAAAGAAAGGGTGCAGAAGGAGGGACAAAATGAAATGTGAATGGCAAAAATTAAAATAAAAAAATAAATAAACTTAAATTGAATGGTTGAATTGTTCCGCAGCAAGTTTGCCAGGGCGAGTTGTCTCATTCCCTCCTGCGGCTGCTGGCTGGTTCTTCCTCCACAGCGTCTCCCCCCCCCCTTCCTTGCTCTCTTTTCTGGCATTTCCCACCACACTCTCCGGATGAGATGTTGTTAACAACTCTTAGTTCTGTAGCACTGGAACATATTTTCTGGCACTTTTTATATGTTTGTTAGAATTTCCCATGTCATTTTCTTAAGAATTGATAATTCACTAGATGCTGGAGGCAGGTTTTTTATTTTTAATTTGTTGCCAATGTTAGCATTTTATCAATTAACTATTCACATAAAGAGTGTTCTTATGTAACTTTGAAACAACATTGTTTTTTCTATTATTAAAAAGCAAGAAGTTTATGTAGAACGTGTGTGCGTGTGCGCACATACACACACAGATCCTTTCTCAGGATATTATCCCATGCATCTGATGAAATTGCCTCTGATCCCAAAAGACACATGTGATAATAAACTGGTTCATCTTCAAAGTGCAGCAAATTTCCTTTTTTGTTTTGCTGCAATGGATTTTATTCATTTTATTTTATTTTTATTTATTAAATTTGTTTGCTTCCTACCTCACCACAAGGTGATTACTGCAGCTATCCCTTGAAAACTTAGCCTTCTGTTTTGGCACCACAGTGCTGCCACCCAGATATGTGTCAATTGGCCCAAAGAATTAGGTAGATGATTTGTGTAAATCGTCTCTTTCCTGCTCTGAATTTCATCCTCCAGCTGTAATATATGGAATGTGCAGATGGTTGTACTAGAATTCTTTGTCTAGTAAGCCAAATCCAGTAAGGCAAATCCAGAAATACAGTGTCAGGCCTGCCACAACTTAAATCTCTAAGTAGAAATGAGCTCCATCAGTTGAGAAAGGTATAGTTTTATTAGAAATCAAGTATATTGTAGTAATGCAAAGCCAGAACTGAGAATCAAGTTCCAAAATCCCTAAGTTCAACTCCCCCCACCCTTAGCTGTCTCTCATCTCCCACCCTGTGTAACCAATCAGGTTCAGGCAAGATGTTTACATAATTGTCACTCCAAATGTACTTTGGTATGCAGCTCCTTCCTTCTTCCAGTTGGGTTACTTTGAAGCAGCATCTCAAGGAGATACAGTATTTACTTTCAGTTCCCCAACCATTCCCCTCCCTTCATTCCCGATCCCCACAGTTGATGGCAAACTGTCACCGCATAGCACCGAAGCACAAGCAAGCATAAGGCGGCAGCTGACATACAGTTTGTGGGATGTTCATGGAAAGAGTGCTGCTCCTGAGCCTCTTTTGCATCTGGTTCCATTACCTGAGCCACCCTTTGGCCTGTGCGTTGGAGGTGGAGGCAAGGGTCTCACAGAAGGAGTCCCGCTAGAGTATACATTTGCAGTTATAAAGAGGGACCAAAAGGCTAACTTTATGGGCATACTGAATTCGGTATACCCGGACATCCAGTTTACCATAGAAGAGGAAAATCAAGGTTCACTGGCGTTCTTGGACATTTTAGTCCACCGCCAATTGGATGGAACTCTTGGTACCAGGGTATACCGAAAACCTACCTGTACTGACAGAGTTCTCCATTACAGGAGCAACCATCCAGTGGCCCATAAGGTTAGCTGTGTTAGGACCCTCTTCAAGAGAGTGAGCTCTCACTGCAGTTCCATTAGAGCTCGCATAGACGAAAGGAACCACCTCTTCCGNCCAACGTCTAGAGCACATAGCGATGGCCCAATACCTTCCTAAGTTTTGGGCCCGCTATGTTGATGATACATTTGCAGTTATAAAGAGGGACCAAAAGGCTAACTTTATGGGCATACTGAATTCGGTATACCCGGACATCCAGTTTACCATAGAAGAGGAAAATCAAGGTTCACTGGCGTTCTTGGACGTTTTAGTCCACTGCCAATTGGATGGAACTCTTGGTACCAGGGTATACCGAAAACCTACCTGTACTGACAGAGTTCTCCATTACAGGAGCAACCATCCAGTGGCCCATAAGGTTAGCTGTGTTAGGACCCTCTTCAAGAGAGTGAGCTCTCACTGCAGTTCCATTAGAGCTCGCATAGACGAAAGGAACCACCTCTTCTGGGTATTCAAATTTAACGGTTACCCGACAAAATTTGTTAGACGACACAGTAGACCACCTGAGTCCCTAAGGAACCCGGGTACGGAGGACCCCACCCCCAAGATGACATTGGTTGCCCTCCCCTATATCTGTAATGTCTCTGAGGCCACTGCCAGGCTTCTGGCTCCCTACAATGTGAAAGTAGCTCATAGGCCCACCCGGACGCTGCGTGCCACCATTATGCGCCCGAAAGACCCTCTCCCCAATATGGAGAAATCATCGATCATCTACAGGGTTAATTGCAAGGACTGTTCTAATAACTATATTGGGGAGACTTCAAAAAGATTGGGAACTAGAATCCAAGAACATAAAAAGCATACAATCATAGGGGCCAAGCTTTTGTTGGATCCTTCCGACATCCTCAGGGCACAAAGTCAATCAATGGGAAAAGCAGTTATAAATAAACCGACGCCTGCATCCGGGCCCTAGATCTCGTGTAAAAGACACTCCATCCGAGATGAGAGGAAACATCTAGAGAGTGATTATAAACCTAATGAGGTGATACGCCCCCATGGTGGTTTGACACGGAAAGGCAGCAGAAGTAAGGATAGAATGATAGCCAAAGGGGTTAATGAGGATGTTACAATGATTGGTTACCACGGCCCTATCACGAGATCTAGGGCCCGGATGCAGG
>NW_015386669.1:260996-267852 GCF_001527695.2 Protobothrops mucrosquamatus | reverse complement strand
ATATATATATATATATATATATATATATATATATATATATATATATATATATATATATATATATATATGTAGGTCTTTTGATCACACACTACTCCTAGAAGCACGAAGCTGAAGACACCAGCCTGAAGATGACGAATGGGACTTTGTCGAAACGTCGCCAAGACACTTCTAATTTTACGTGGGAGAAAACCCGAATAACCAAAGACCTACATATATATATATATAATTCTCTTCTTTTGCTTTTTTGGCATGTTTTATTCAATTTTAAAAAGTTTTCTCCCGTGTAAAATTGGAAGTGTCTTGGCGACGTTTCGACGAAGTCCCATTCGTCATCTTCAGGCTGGTGTTTTCGGCTTTGTGCTTCTAGGAGCAATGTGCTCCTAGAAGAACGAAGCTGAAAACACCAGCCTGAAGATGACGAATGTGACTTCGTCGAAACGTCGCCAAGGTACTTTTAATTCTACGCGGGAGAAAACCCGAATAACCAAAGACCTACATACATACACCCGTGAAAACCTCAGAAAACACACACACACACACACACACACACATATATAAAGCTAAATGAATAAAAAGGTTATTAAAATCATTTGTGATGATTGGTCATTTCTATCTGGATAACTTTGATTATTGCTGTACACAATAATACATAATAAACTTAATTATTTTTTAATTCTTTTTTTTTTTGCAAACATTCTACTCTAAGTGTCTTAGCTTGCCTTGCTGTGTGAGATTCTTGAAGGTGGTTAGCCATTCTTTGTGAATATCTACCTTCCCTTTTTCTTTCATAGAAATCTTGCGTAGAATAACAGAGTTGGAAGGGACCTTGGAGGTCTTCTAGTCCAACCCCCTGCTCAGAAGAGCCTATACCATTCCAGGCAAGTGACTGCCCAATTTCTTCTTAAAAATCTCCAGTGATGAAGCACCCACAGCTTCTGAAGGTAAGGCATTCCACTGGTTAATTGTTCTCACTATTAGGAAATTTCTTCTTAGTTCTAGGTTGCCTCTCTCTTTATTCAGTTTCCATCCATTGCTTCTTACCTTGCCTTCTGGTGCTTTGGAGAATAAGTTGACCCCCTCTTCTGTGTGGTAGCCCCTCAAATATTGGAACACTGCTATTGTTTCACTAGAATAGACATACCCAATTCCTGCAAATGTTCTTCATATGTTTTAGCCTTCAGTCCCCCTAATCATCTTTGTTGCTCTTCTCTGCACTCTTTCCAGAATCTCAGCATCTTTTTTATATTGTGGTGATCAAAACTGGATGCAGTATTCCAAGTGTGGCCATACTAAGGCTATGTAAAGTGGCAGTTATACTTTCATGTAATCTTGATTCTATCCCTCTATCAATGCAGCCTAGGACTGCATTGGCTTTTTTGTGTGCTGCTGCACACTGTTAGTTCATATTTCCCATACCGTTCAAACATTCTTTCTTTTAGTCTCCCACTTCTGTGTTGATGGCAAGATTTTTCTTTGCCAGTGTTGTGCCAGATTGATTGTCGCCACTTCAGCAGCCATTTATATTCTCTGGGATCGTAGCTAATAAAAATATTTATGTTTCCAATTTTGTTTTTAGAATGTTCTAAATGTTTTGGTGTCCTCCTATGCAGTACTTTGGAGTCATTTTGCGTAATCACCACATATGGCAAAATGTTCCTCCTTTCTGTTGTGGTATTTGCAACATTTATTGTTCTATAATTTAGCCGTCGTGGCCATTTTTATTTTTTAATGGAGACTCAGGGGGTAATCATCAGTTCTGATCTGGGGGGTGAGTGGAGTAAGGGAAGTGGCATTTTTTCCTTTCCAAACTTTACAAGTTCACTTCTGTTTCTACTTTAAGAAATGCTAGAATTTTGAGAAAGATAAATTTCTTCCTAGAGCTTCTTTGAATTGGCTCAGAGTAATTCTGTACATTTTAAAATATATATCTATCCCATCTGGAACATTATCTCTGAATCCTTAATGGGGGAAAATGTGCAAAAATATATTCCATCAGAAATAATGTTGTTGATGGATTATATTTTTGCACATTATTAAGTGCAAAGCTGGATAAATGCACTGGGCTTGCTCTAATCTAAAAATCAAAGATAAGGTCTTCCTGCAAGTAAGTCCTGTTGACTCCTGTTGACATGTCCATGTTGGCTTCCTGATAGTAATATGGACTGGCTTTGTGTTATCTTCTTTTTGTGTTTACCTTGTTTTGCTTATTCCTAAACAGAGGTGGAACAGTCAAGGAACATAGAATAATAGAGTTGGGAAGGGACTTTGGAGGTCTTCTAGTCCAACATTCTGCTTGAGCAGGAGACCCCATACCATTCCAGACAAATGGCTGTCCAGTCTCTTCTTAAAAACCTCCAGTGATGGAGCACCCACAACTTCTGGAAGATAAGCTGTTCCGTTGGTTAATTGTCCTCACTTTTAGGAAATTTCTCAGTTCTAGGTTGTTTCTCTCCTTGGTTAGTTTCCATCCATTGTTTCTTGTCTTGCTTTTTGCTACTTTAGAAAATAGTTTGACCCCCTTGTCTTTGTAGGAGCACCTCAAATATTGGAACAGTGATATCCTGTCTCCTCTAGTCCTTCTTTTCTTTAGACTAGACCAGGGATAGGCAACCTTGGCTCTTTTATGACTCGTGGACTTCAACTCCCAGAATTCCTGAGCCAGCATGGGAGTAGAAGTCCACAAGTCATAAAAGAGCCAAGGTTGCCTACCCCTGGACTAGACATACCCAATTTCTGCAACTGTTCTTCATATGTTTTAGCTTCCAGCCCCCAAATCATTTTTGTTGCTCTTCTCAGCAGCCTTTCCAGAGTCTCAACATTTTTTTTTTTGCATTGTAGTAACCAAAACTGAATGCAATATTTCAAGTGTGGTTTTATTGTGGAGGCAAACAAAAGATGGAGCTTTCAGAGAGAGGGGGAGAACCCCCCCCCAGTCTTTAGAGGCAAAAAGCCTGATCTTTTGCAAGAATGAGGGTGGAGTGGTCAGGCACTAAGATGATGACAAAGGCAAGAAAATAGCCTTGGAAATTTTTGACTGGAGGGATCAGCCACAGTTCTCTAGTTGGAAGGATCTGAATGGAGAACTCTCCAGGCTGTGGGATCAAATCAGCACACAGAAGAAGACCTGACAACCAAAGTCTGCATCCTGACGACGGAGCTGATGGAAAAACTTGTCCACCTTCAATGAGCAGCAGACAAACAGCAGAGCAAGGCAGCCGATTTTTGTACTCTGGGCTGTCTGTGGGATCCAATATTTTGAACTGTTTTTATGTTTTTCCTAGTTTTCTTCCTTGCGCAGCATCCACTGGAATTGGGCAGCCAAGAAATTTAAATAAGTCACTAAATAAAATAAAGCAACGAGAGGGATTACTTCATTGACAAAGGTTTGGGTAAATTAGTTGCGACGTCGTTGGCCTAGAAAGTAAAACCTGGCAGACTGAATTTCACACATAATGATTCATGTAGGACCGGTATGACCCAACAATGGTTTCGGTTCAAAAGTTCAAAGGCATCTCTTTAAATCCTCCAAAATTATCATAGAAAAGATTGATTGAACTGGGCAATGAATCTGAACACACATTTTCCTGGCAAATTGGAAAAAAAAAATGCATCTCAGATGCTTCTAGAGAGAAAAATACTCATATACCACACAAACCATTAAAATAGATAGCATTGCTATTCATAAAATAACAAAAAAGAGAACAACCACGAGGTACCACATATTGTTCTCTAGGTCCAGGTAAACAACATGTCATGTCCCATAGAACTGGCAATCCTAGGAAGCAAAAACTTTACAGATTTCAGTAAGGTGTCTTTAATGCCAGTTTGGGGTAAGTACGAAATCTTGGAAACTGTAAGGACAAATTCCCAACCTCAGCTATAGTTAATTATGGTGGAGTCTCTTTGAAATGCTTTATTTCTGGGTCCTGCACATCTGGGCTGTGTTGCCTATTCTCCAATAAGCCAAGCAGTTCATTCCTCACCTTCTTTCCACAACCTTGCACAAGATGAGCAGAGACTACTGCAAGTTCCAAAGAGGTTGTAAATTTTCAGACGTTATAAGTTCCAGAAGTTGTGGGTGCTCCATCAATGGAGGTTTTTAAGAAAAAATTGGACAACCATTTGTCTGAAATGGTATAGGGCAGTGATGGCGAACCTTTTAGAGGCCGAGTGCCCCAAAACTGGCCCCGCTCCCGCTTCACCCCCTGCCCCGCCCCTGCTCCACCCCCTGCCCCACCCCACTCTGCCCCACCCTGCTTGCCTGCAGGGCCACTCACCGCCTCCAGGGCCCACCGCAGATCGCCCAGGCAGCCCAGCAGCACCATGGCAGCCACGCCCTCTGCCCACCCCCCACAGCATCAACTGTGCGCGTTGGGGCATGAGGGCAGAGTCTTGATTACGCTGCCTGGCTGCCATGTCCTTGGCTGCGCTGCTCCGTGTGGGCCATGCTCGGGGGCGACTCTCCTCCAGGGAGGCTGCTGGTGAGGAGGGGGTCGTGGGTGGAGGCAAGGCTAGGGCAATGGCCTAGGGCTCCGAGTGCCACCTCTGGCACCCGTGTCATAGGTTTGCCACCACTGGTATAGCAATTCCTGCCTGAGCAGGGGGTTGGACTAGAAGACCTCCGAGGGCCCTTCCAACTCTGTTAGGTCTTCATCACAGATGCCCACAAACTGACTGAAGAGCCAGAAGAGGAAACTGGAGCACCAGTCTAGCTTTTGCAGGAAGCTGAGAAACCACACATGGAAAGCATTAAAAAGATACCAGAGACTGAAGGAAACAAATGGGGAAAAGCTGCAGATGAGGAGATTGAAACATTCCACAACAATGACACTGAGAAACTTGTGAAGATCAAGTACACAACAAAGAAATAGAGGTGAATGTGTTGGGAAACATTTCTTACTAGTTGGCATCCTGATGGAAAAAGGAAAGGAGGAAAGTTGTCCCCTCAAATACAACAAATAAAATATCTTCTGGAATCCTTCATGGTAACTGAAGCCAACAGGGCCAATATACTTATGGAAAGCTGACTTTAATATAGGATAGTGGTTGGAAAGCGCCCATCCTTAGCCATTGTGGTCATTACAGCTGCTGGAATTCTGGGGGGGGAAAGATGTACTAACCAAAGGTGCTTGAATTGGAGTCAAGGGTGTAGGCAGAGAGCTAAAGGGCACTTTGCAATTAGATCCCAGATTGCCAGAAACAGGAATCTTGAAAGGTTACATGGATGCAGATCAGGCAGAAAACAAGGCAGACTGTAAGTCCACAAGCAGCTGGATACACTATGTATTTGCAGCAGAAGTAGTACAAAAGGTTGTGTGGCTACATAAACTGGTAATGTACTTGGAAATAAAGGTGTCAGTGCTGGGACAGTTGAGAAACTCTAGCCATTTTACCTTTTGCTTTCCTTGTGCTTTTTTCTGTTGTTTGGGATTCTCAGATGTAGAAGGGGGGGGAAGGGGGGAATGTTTGAGTGTTTTCTGTTAGCCATAACATTTGCAGCTGGGTGAGAATCAAGGTCAATGCTAGATAAAGTTTTGGCAGGTTGAGAAGTTGGGAGGAGAGCCCGGGTTTTAGAATAATTGGTGAATGTGATTTATGACAACTCTTCTGGGGTGGGAATTGCAACTTGTTACTTTGTACTAGGGGGGAGGGAACTTTAGTCTTGGGTTCAACTATGTAAGTGCCGATACTTTGTTTCCTGAATAAAATGTTCTTTGAAGAATAAATCTTTGCCTTGATGTTCTTTTAAATGGTTTCATCTATCGGAACCATGACATTAGGAGCCCAAGATATCCCTGTTTGAGGGACATCTTAGCAAGGATGAATTCAGCTCTCCCAAATGAAGAAAACTAGATGCAGAACAAAGCACCAACTTCTACTATATGTCACATGCTCAAGAAGAATGATTCGCTGAAATGGGATACATGCTGGCAAAAGCCTTCATTAAACCTTTGACCACAGACTGACACACAACCTTTGAGAAATGATGGGAGTTGTGGATTGATAGCTAGTGAGAAGGAATGTTGGTGTGACTTCATTGCCCCTCTTGATCTGCTGACCAAAAGTGGAAGAAGGCTGCCAGTGGAGAGTTAAGGACTTCCTCTCTGCTCCCTCTGTTTCATTCTGCCTTTGTCTAAGAGGTTGCAGATCTTGGGTTCTTCTGCCTTTCTTCCCATGAACACATCATGCAGCCCTTGCTTCTGATTCTTCTCTTGGAAGGAGGTAATTGGTTGGCCCGCTAGTTTCACACATCCATTTCTTTAATTAACCTCCTTCTCATCGTAGTTATAAAATCTGTCACACTAATCAGTGCTCGGGTCAGATTCTTGTTCTTGGAGATGCTCACATGGGTACACAAATCTTTTCCCACCACGGGCAAGATGAAGAATGCAGTTTCCAATCCTTGGTCCGGGGCAGGAGGAGTGGGCTTAGCAGCTGCTTGCAGGAAAAGTCAGGATGAGGCAGGATGCTGCCCTTCCAGGTCAGGCCTTGTGGGCTGGCAGAAGAAGGGGTGGAAGGCTGAGGAAAAGTCCCGGAGAGCTCAGAAGGTGATTTGAAGTCAGCCACTCTTCAGGCTGAAGATAAAATGGACTCCTAATCTGCAATCCTTGATCTGCACAGGGACCAGTTTCCTCTTCATAGTCCACATATGTGCATACTGTTAGATCGCGCAGGCAGTAAGACACGAGTCGAGTGACAGTCAGCTCTCGGTTTATTGGCAAGGCATCAAGTAAATCCGGACTGGCATCTGGGCCAGGGGAGCCCTCTTTTATGGGATTCCCCTGGCTTGTAATCACACAATTCCATTGGCTGGTAAGACCCCGTTGCTAGTTAGCCAACCAGCAACGGGCATGAA
>NW_015386669.1:259373-260413 GCF_001527695.2 Protobothrops mucrosquamatus | reverse complement strand
AGCCTCACCATCCGTTCCGCCCGTCCGTTGCTCTGAGGGCTGTAGGGCGCGATCAGCGTGTGACGGATGCCCAAGTTTGCCAGGAACTCTTCCATGTCCTTCGCGGTTAGTTGCGGCCCGTTATCGGACACCAGGACGTCTGGTAATCCGTGGGTCGCAAACAGTCCGTCCAGGGCCTTGATGGTAGCACTCGTTGTGGACGGCATGGGGATCACCTCCAACCACTTCGAGTAGGCATCCACCGTTATTAAATAAGATCGGCCCTCCACGGGGCGGGCAAAGTCAACGTGGAGACGGGACCACGGTGCTCGTGGGATCTCCCACTCCAATGGGGTTGCTTTCGGTGGGGCTGAGCGGGATTCCTGGCAAGGCTCACAGGTGGCTACCCATTCCTGTATGTCCTTGTCCAGCTGTGGCCACCACAAATAGCTCCGAGCCAGCGCTTTCATACGCACAATCCCCGGGTGCCCCACGTGTAAGATATTAATCACCTTTTTCCGTAGGGCTTGTGGGATCACGACTCTTTCCCCCCATAGTACACAACCCTTACACACAGAGAGTTCCGTTCTTTTGGCGAAGAACGGCTTGGAGTCCTCTCCTTCTGCCTCCTGCGGCCACCCCCTCAACACCCAGTTCAAAACCCTTCCCAACAGTTTGTCTTTCTTGGTGTGCTCTGCGACATCTCTTGAGGTGGCCGGGATGGAGGAGTCGACGTCCACCAGGAGCACGGTGGCAAACGGTGCTGGGTCGGCGATGTGGCCGGGTGTTGGGCATCGGCTGAGAGCGTCTGCGTGGCTGATGCTGGCCCCGGGTTTGTGGATCAACTCGTAGTCGTACCCCACGAGGAATATCGACCAACAGATCAATCTGGGTGACAGGAATTGGGGAGTCTGTTTGTCCCCCGCCAGCAGTCCCAGTAGAGGCTTGTGGTCCGTGATGACCCGGAAATGCCTTCCATATAGGTACTCGTGGAATCGCTTTGTGCTAGCCACGATGGCGAGGGCCTCTTTGTCCAGCTGGCTGTAGTTTCGCTCAGCTGG
>NW_015386669.1:253065-256743 GCF_001527695.2 Protobothrops mucrosquamatus | reverse complement strand
TGGGCCAGGGGAGCCCTCTTTTATGGGATTCCCCTGGCTTGTAATCACACAATTCCATTGGCTGGTAAGACCCCGTTGCTAGTTAGCCAACCAGCAACGGGCATGAAACTGTATGCAGATGGAGAAGGGCAATCACCCTTAATGGGTGATCAGGATGCGCATAGGGGATTAAGGGGGGGGAATACAAAGAACACAACACATACAACTTCCATCAGCAAACCCCAACTCTTGGATTCTCCACAAAGTCAATGCAAGGCTTGTCTCTGAGTCCTGAAAGAACAATTAGGCTTCCCTTGAAATTTTTAGCTATGAATGTTCACTCAGTTCAGATAAAATTTGGTGGCATTTGCATGATTATATTATTGCAATGATGGCGAACCTATGCCACATGTGTCAAAGGTGACATGCCACGACATCAGTCAGCATCCGCCAACCCCCGACAACAACTATTCTCCAAAGCAGGGTTCATTCCTGTGCAGTTTTCAGAGGCTGCACAAGAATGGGCTGTTCTCTCTCTCTTGCGTGGCCTCTGGACCCTCTGAAGGCCACACAAGAGGCTGTATTCTCGCGCAGCTTCGTGTGAGAACAGGGCATGTTTTCATGTGGCTTTGGAAGGCTGCAGAGGAGCATTCGCTGAAGCTGCTTCAAGCCTGAAGGCCTTGCATAGCTCACAGGGGGCTGTCAACAGAAAGAAAACGCTGCTGGAAGGGAAGCAGAACACAGCAGGTCCTGGGGATAGCATACACGATTGGACTGCCTTTTTAAAAATGAATATGTAAAGAATGGTTTCTCTTTTGTCTTGGCTGGAAGGTTATGACACACTGGCAGAGTCAAATCAGGCATTTCCCAAAATTTTGCCATATTGAATACAAAAGGTTTGCCACTATTATGCTATTGTGTGCATGCAATTTGGCAAGTCTGTGTTTTGCCGTGCACACTGTTGCGCTTTTTAGTTAATAAAGTCATTTGGGAACACTCAAAGTGCCGCTAACTTCACTGTCATGTGTTTTTTTTTACTCTTCTAGAGTATAAAGATATTTTGATATGATAGAATACATGTTTGGGCTTTTATCTTTTGTGAAATACGCTTATAACGCTAACATTTTTTTTTCAGGTTTTCCCCATCTAACGTGGCAAATTCCTAAAGGCTCCAACTGAATTTAACCTTATGAACTCTAAAGCTTCCCCTTTCCGTTAGGTATTCAAGACGGTCAGTGATTAATATTTATATGTTATTTATATGTAAGGGTGTAGGTTTATACATATGTTGTATATAGCATTTTTAAATGTGTGTTATGTATGTGTTAATTTTGAGAGCAAGCAACTAATTTTCATTTTTAATGTGTGCCAATGTGCCCACAGTAAAAAATGACAGTAAAAGTTATCTAATCTAATCTGAAGGGCCCAACGCAGACTGAGTCCCTAAACGACAACTTCCAATGTGAGCAGCTTCTCCAGGGTTTCTCTCACCTGGAAATCTGCAGTTGGATGGGTTGCTTTTTTGCCTGCTGAAATCACCCATTTTCCTTGGATGCAGTTGTTATTTTTCCTTGCAAGGCTCCCCAGTGTCTAGCTGTGCATTTCTATATTTCTTTGTGGGTCAAAGCTTCTTTTGTGTATCTAGGTCAGCGTGAAACAATGCTGAATTAGGAATATAAGATGTAGAAGACAAATATCTGGGATTAACTCAGGTTCCTTATAAAATCCCAATAAAAGTGATGATGGCTCAAACACAAATCAGTTCTTGATTTGACTAATTTGAACAATTCCCCCCTCCCCTCCAGATCTTTTCAGGACACTCCATGAGCAAAGAAAGTGACATGCCACAAAATTAGGACAGGAGATAAGCGTCCAAAGTGGTTCAAGAAGACCAGGCAAGCAGAAGGTTCTTTTGAAGGTTAATTGCCATGGTAACAGTCAGGTTCTCCTCCCTTGCAAGATGCAGACAGCTGCCTCAGAGTAGGTTACGCCTTCCAGGGTGATACAGTGCTGCCATTCAGAGTGACCCTTTGAATCCCAGCAAAGAAATGCCAGGTGCCATTCTGCATTGCCCGATTCTTCTGCTTAAGTATGACAAATGGCCACTTCTGAAGGAGAAGACAGCCCAGACAGGCTCCGACTTTTGACTTGGCCTATTTTTCTCTCTATCTACTTTGGGGTTTTGACTGCTACCCTCCCCCTTATCTAATAGCTGCTCTTAATGAGAATGGATGGCTTTGGAGGTGGTGCAGGAGGGCTGTGCCAGGCGCAGCTTCCAGATGCGGAGAGAGCGAGCTCTCGGCCTTTTGATTAAGATCCTGGGCTCTCTAGGGCAGAAGCTGCTTTGCTCCATTATCCATTGGAGCCTTACAACCTCAGGCAGGGATCTTTTCTGTGGATCAAGGGACCATCTTCCATCTTCCTTGCTTTTGTTCCTGCTGTCCTTCTGTGGGTGTCTTGCACCAACACGCCCCCCCAAATAGCTGTTATTGACAGCTGTAATTAATGATATGCACAGACGAATTGGCAGAAAATAGTATTGTATATCTGAAAGAGACTCAACCAATTAATCAATCAGACATAGAGCTGGAAGGGATCTTGGAGGTCTTCTACTCCAACCCCCTGCTCAAGCAAGAGACCCTGTAACATTTCACACAGGTGGCTGTCCAGTCTCTTTTTAAAAGCCTCCATTGATGGAACACCCACAACTTCTGAAGGCAAGCCTTTCTACTGGTTAATTGTTCTCACTGTTAGGAATTTATCCTTAATTCCAGGTTGCTTCTCTCATTGTTTAATTTCCATCCATAGTTTCTTGTCTTGCCTTCTGGTGCTTGGTAGAATAATTTGACCCCTAACCCTAACCCTAATCCCTCAAATCCTGAAATACTGCTATCATGTCACCCCTAGTCCTTCTTTTCTCTAGACTGGCCAAACCCAAATCCTGCAACTGTTCTTCATATGTTTTAGTCTCCAGGCCTTTGATCATCTTATTTGCTCTTCTCTGCACTTTTTCCAAAGACTCCCATGCCACCTGGTCCAATCCCAGCCTTTGCCGAACAGCAGCAGCATCTGGCAAGATCTGATTCTGGGCGTTGAGTTAAAGTCCCTTCCTTTTTATCTGGGCCCACATTTGGTTCATATTCTGCTTGATAGAGCAACAGATCACCTTTTCGTCCATGACAAAACTGCAAATATTTGAGGAACACACTGCTTTAGGTTGGTAAAAAGTTTTCTGATATTAAAAAAACTCAGTAAAACAAAAAATGCCTTGTTATAGAAGCTAGTAATGAAATTTTATCCTACATTTAATTACAGTTGAAATGAATTCCCTTTTTAAAAACTATATTAACTATTGTGGGAAGTCAAAGCCCCAGAGAAGGAAATATTAAAAAGGAAAAAATATTTTTCACCAAAAGGATTTTTAAAAGCATTTTTTGAAAAGCAGAAACCAAACCTTGCCTCATCTCTTTGCCCAAACCAGTAGCTAGGCCTATACAAATGCAGATGTAGAACCATCAGGAAGTTTGGAGCCAGGGATCTCAAGACAAAGGAAGCTCTTAAGAGTCATTAGCCCCATCACCAGGGAAACAGGAGACTTACTTTTGGGACATAATGGGACTAACCATTACCATCAAGTATACCAGAGAGGCACACCTGGGCTCAGGTCAGAATACGTGACACAGGAAATAGCCTCAAAGT
>NW_015386669.1:245211-249629 GCF_001527695.2 Protobothrops mucrosquamatus | reverse complement strand
TAGCCTCAAAGTTCATGCCACAGGAACAGGAAGACTTCCAAACAGGAAGCTAGGGAGGGTATAAAAAAAGCTACTGGCCATGTGCTCTTTCTCTTTCTTCTCTGCTCTTTCCTGAAGAGCCAACTCTCTGCTTCTGCAATAAACTATAACCATCTTCCCAAAGCAGTCGCCATGTTGCTTATTTAATAATAATAATAATAATGATAATATTCCCGGCTTGGATGAACCAGGATGAAGACTTACTTCTAACACTGGCATTAATATTTTGTAGTTATTTCAAATTCACATTTTTAAATAAGATTTTTACATTTTGATTTTTACCTTTGTTTTTATGAGAGACTCTTAAACATTAATTTTGTAAACTTTAATGGATATTTTAAAGCACTTTTTAAAAATCTGTCAATCTATTGTTTACATGTGTTCGGTGAATTTTTAAAAAATTGATTTGTTTATCTTAACTAGTTTTAGTACAAAAACAATAACTATCTGAAAAATAAGTACAAGCAGCCAATGTAGCTAAAACAGAAAAACATTAAAAGAGGAAACCTCTTTCTGTAGGTCGTATATTCATCAAACATGAAACCGGTTTTTGGTTCTACATTTAAAAAGCGGCTCTCCATTATTACAAATGTCATAGAATCTACACTAAAGAAGAACATTCTGAGTCATTTTTAAATAAGTACATAACATTGCTTTGGATTAATGTGCTTACGTACATTAAACTATTATTCCAAATCAAGCCAATGAGCCTTCAATTTTTTACATTGACAACAAAGAAAATCTAAAATCCATCCTTTAAAATATGTGCTTTCAGATGCCATAAAATATGTTTCTGGATCAATTTGAAACTGACATCCATTGAATCAAATTTAATATTATTTGTAACATTGACTGATCTTCCTTTATGAGATGTTGCAGTTCTTCAGGCCATAAGGCACAAACGTTCTTAATGTCAGCTTTAAAAAAACATTTTTTAACTTTTAGTATAAAAATGATGTGTGTTTACTTTAAAACATTAGCTCCATTTTATTTTAGTTTTTTATTTACCAAATTTACAAGCCAGCCCTCTCATTATCCAAAGTATGGAACCATCAAGAATAACAGCCCCTCAGGGTCCTTAGATGCAGCCAAGACCCCAGTCCTCGTGAAATCACCAAAACATGCTTGAGATGATTATGTTTCCACGTCCTTTGAATGAAACGTCTTCCAGGTAGTAGTGCTGGGAAGGCATATATTGTCTTCACCATCTCAAAGCTGCAGGGAAAATGTCTTTTGAGTTAGCACTTTTATCCTTTTCTCTCAGGAATCTTATATAAGCTGGTTGCTATGTGCTATCTTGAAAACTAAAAGAAAAAAGAAAAGGAAAAAAAAAAGACTGCTAAAGGAAACAGAGGCCACAAGTGAACAAAAGCTCGTGGTCAGTTCTGAAAGCACAGAGGGCTGAGTCAAATGGAGTTGAGCGATCCTGCTTAATTATTAACCGGGGGGCCTGGCACCAATATCTAAAAGGCTAGTTAGATATTAGAGAGTCACAAAACAGGCCATGTTTAAGTGTTTCAGAGAGAGTGAGATAATTGTGCTCAGAGTAAAAAAAAAAAAGGTTATATGACACAAATCTCATCACCTCCTTTGAGGAGAGAGTGAACAAGAAGAATGCTGGAAATATAACTGATTTTATTTCAGCAAAGCTTCTAACAAGAACCAGTTATGACATGATTCAAATATGACATTTCCACTGAGAAGCTGCTAAAGGGTGGTTTGGGTAGTATTACAGGAAGGTGGAAGCACCAAAGGTTGGTTGACTGCACTCCGAGAGTCAGCATTAATGCCACTATGTCCAGTTGGGGAGCTGTGACCAGTGCTCTCCCCTAGAGATTTATCTTGGAACCAGTGTTCCAATTTTGATTCATGACCAGGAGAATGGGACTGATCGGCTGCTTATCAGATCTGCAGGTGAGACAAACCGAGAGGTGTGGCCAATAGTTAGGATGACAGAATGAGATTGCGGTCTAATCCAGACAGGTTGGAAGATGGAGCTGAGAGGAACAAGTATCCCTCAACAGGAAGTGATGCAAGGGATTACATTAAGAAAGAAAAATATAGGGCACTCAAACAAGATTGAGGATTAATGTATTGGAAACACTACCTTGGAGAAGAACTCAGGTGTGATCACTGACCATAAACTGAATGTTAATCAGAAGAGTGAGCAACTGCTTGAAGGACTAATGCAGTTCTGGGCTACCTCGGAAGAAGCATCCCATCAAAGACATCATCCTCCCTACTGGTGAAACTATACGTGGAGTTCTGTGCATGATTCTGGCATCGCCTTTCCCAAAGGATATTGATTGATTAGGGAGGTTGAGATGAAGGCAACAAAGGTAATGTAGGGCCTTGGGGACCTGCAACCAGGTATAACGGGCATAAACTGCAGCTACCTAGATATCTTTTCCATATAAGGAAAAAATAAAGTGATGTAAAGTCTGGAGTAAGGAAAAGACCACCTGTGGAGATAGTAGTGGCTTCTCCATATCTGGAAACATTTTTAAGAATAGGCTGGAGAGCCATGTCTCATAAACAATTGAACAGATTTTCCTGCACATTACAAAGAATTGCACTAAATCATCCCTGTGATCTTCTCCAGTCCCATATATTTTGACCATATAATATTTTTGTTAAGTCCGGAGAATAATGGCGCTTGAGACGAAGCATTTCTAACAAGTCTTTATTCTCTGCTTCCAATCTACGAACAACCCGAGCAGAGGCACGCAGGCCTCTATTTATACCTTCTGATCCCCGGGCAAGTTCAACCAATCATGAGGCATGCGCGCAAGGCCGGCGCCACTCAGTCTGGTCCCAGGCAGCTTTTGCAAATGCCCGGGACTCTTGCAACGTCCCGAGCCTGCTTTTGCAGGCTCAGGACACAACACCCCTCCCCCCTAGATGAAATAATATGGCGCCCACATGGACGCCATCATTAACTGATAAGTTAAGTTACACAGTGTGTGTAAGATGTGGAACTGTTCCGTCATACAGAGACCCAGTAGCCCCAACATCGTTTATGTAGAGTCAACCAGTCAGAACCTCTAGTTCAGTGATTGCAGTTCACATGCTCACCTTACGTAATCTGCAAGGTATTTGGGAGGGCCTTTGACCCTGAGCGACCTTCTCGGACCTGGGGAACTTGTAGTGTTTTCCCCGTGGCTTCCCACACTAGGTGAATTTCCTTGTGGTTGTCTTGTGACTTCAGTTTGACTTTCCTGCCCGTCTCTTAGGCTTGAGAAGTCAGAACTCTGTTGATCACTATACCTGGTTGACCTACCACCTATGGAGTTTTCCAACCCCTCTGAACTCATCTCCGTGTTCCCTGACGGAGTCTGGTTTTCCTGGCTCCTTCCTGTAGTGTTAGGGTCTAGGGATGCCTCCCTGTTAGCCCTTATACGTGGGGACATCCTTCTATGAGCCATTTCAGCAAAGGACATGTTTCCCCGCTGTTTTGCCTGCTCTCTTGCATGTTGTGAGTTGTGGGTATGCTCCCAGTTATTCTCCGTGTCTGGAGTATTATTTGTGAGGTGTGGATAATTAGTATACCTCCGGTGGGACTCCCAGGCTGGAGTGTGTGTGGGGGTGTCAGTGTGCCCCCATCCCCATGTATTGCTAGCTGAATCTCCCGTGGAACTTGGGTGTTGAGAGCCCGTGTCGTTCCCCACAACCATTGTTGGCAGCAGATTTTGATTCTCAGAATGCATTCCCCCTTCCTCCTCCCCCCCTAGAGGAGACTGAGGGGGAACCCCAGGCGAGTCCCGCCTCACATGTAATTGATCAATGTGGCGGCGAAGAACACGGCCGTCTTCCAGGGACACCTCGTAGGACAGAGGCCCCGAGACCTTGCAGACCACAGCCGGGACCCAGAGGTGTCCAGGCCCGTAGTTTCTGGCCAAGACAGGATCGCCTTCATGCAGGACCCGTGGTGGCTGTGGCTGAGACACCTGTGAAGCTACACGCTCCGGATGCAGCCTGTCCAATTTAGTCACGAGCCGACGACCCCAACGGAGTTCGGCTGGGCACTTACCCGTGGCAGTGCACGGAGTAGTACGACGGGCTAGAAGAAAGTCAGCCAACCTGTGATGCCAATTGCCGTAAGTCAGCTTCTTGAGGGCGTCCTTGGCGACGCGAACCATCCGTTCAGCCAGACCGTTGGTGGAAGGATGGAAAGGAGCCAAAGCAGCGTGGCGGATCATGTTGGCCTGTAGAAATCCCTGAAACTCAGTAGAAGTAAATTGAGGACCGTTATCTGACACCAGAACATCTGGCAACCCGTGTGCAGCAAAAATGTTTCTCAACACTTGAATGGTTTTGGCAGCTGTGGTAGAAGACACAGGCACGACCTCCAACCATTTGGAATGGCTATCAACAACAAC
>NW_015386669.1:242536-243998 GCF_001527695.2 Protobothrops mucrosquamatus | reverse complement strand
GTCAAATGGCTAAGTACAGCACCCACACCGTAGGGGGAGGCATCACAAGCCAGACACACTGGCAACTGCTCATTGAAATGAGCCAACACCGCATTGGAAGTAAGCAAGGCTTTAACCTCATTGAAACTGGCCTCATGGACTTTGGTCCAGCGCCAACAAGCATTTTTGTCAAGAAGTCTGTGCAAAGGTTCTGCAATAGAAGCTTTATGAGGTAGAAAAGCATGATAAAAGTTCAATAAACCCAAAAAGGCTTGCAATTTGCCCTTAGACTTGGGGCTTGGAGCCTTCTGAATAGCTTTGAGCTTAGCATCAGACGGGTGGATACCCTGAGCATCTATCCTGAATCCCAGGAAGTCAGTGGAGTGCACCCCAATCTTACATTTGTCCTGTTTTAATTTAAGGCCTGCTCTTCGGAAACGAAGCAAAACTGCCCTTAACCTCTCAGCCAGCATTTGTGGAGAGTCACCTGCGATGAGAACGTCATCAAAATAAGGACACACGCCAGGAATACCCCTCAGGGTGTTTTCCATTACATTCTGAAAAATGCCAGGAGTGACATTCACCCCAAACTGTAGCCTCTTCACTTTGAAAGCCCCACGATGAGTGACAATAGTTTGGGCCTCAGCTGCTGCATCATCAACAGGTAGCTGTTGATATGCCTGAGCCAGATCAAGCTTAGCAAAAAAATTTCCCTCCTTGAGAGAAGCCAGAATGTGGCTCACTACAGGCACAGGATAAGCATGTTGCTGTAGGGCCTTGTTTAGTGTGCACTTGTAGTCAGCACAAATCCGGATGTCCCCGTTTGCCTTTAACGGCGTTACAATGGGGGTTTCCCACGGGCTGGAATCTACAGGCTCTAGAATGCCTTGCTGGAGCAACTTGTCCAGTTCAGCATCAATCTTACTCTTAAGAGCAAATGGTACTCTCCTAGGTTTAACCCTGATGGGCTGTACCGTTGGATCTAGCTTTAGTGAAACTGGAGGTCCTGTGTAGGACCCTAGTTCAGAACTGAATACATCTGCAAACTCCTTGCATACGTCTGCAAGAGTCTCTGTTTGCAACTTATGTAGCCCTGTTACCTGAATTCCCAAGGCCTCAAACCAATCGAGTCCAATGAGACTCGTTCGCTCACCCCACACAACCAATACGTCTAGGGGGCCTGCAAAATTCTTGTACTGTACCTTAAGGATGGCCTCCCCCTTAACGCACACTTGAGAATTTTGGAAATCCGTAAGGATTACATTAGAGGGCCTTAAGGAAACCCGCTGGCCACTGCTGCTGCAGATTTTGTGAAATGTGTTGAGGGAAATTATGGATAGGGCAGACCCCGTGTCAAGTTCCATCGACAATGGAACTCCCTGCAATTTCACCTTAAGAGATAGTTTCTTTTTAAGGGGTTTGTGTGTGCCTATTCTTAAAATGTTCCGGCGTGTTGCACAGAACCCCACCCTGTTTTGACTGG
>NW_015386669.1:232593-241644 GCF_001527695.2 Protobothrops mucrosquamatus | reverse complement strand
TTCGCTTAGGCCGCATGTTCTTGACCGCCCCACCTGCAGCTTCTTCTGCTGAAACCTCTCGCAGAGCATCTTGGAAGGAGACATCTTCCCTGGCGAACAGTCTCTGCTGTAAGTCTGTGTTCCGCAGTCCGCACACAAAACGATCACGCAGTCTTTCCTCTAAGTCCTTGAAATCACACGGTTTAGCTGCTCTTCTCAAAGCCGCAACATATTATTTTGCTGATTCCCCAGCTCGCTGATCCCTCTGTTGAAATGTGTGCCTCCAAGCCAGGACAGATTGCTTGGGCTGGAAATGTTCCTTTAAAACTTTCTTCAGTTCGGAGTATGATACCGTTTCCAGCGAGTCCGGGGCGATTAGGCTCTCGGCGATCTCAAAGGCGTCTTGCCCACAAACGCACAACAATGTGGCAGCCTTTAAGCCTTCCTCCCTTATCTGGTTTATGCGGAAATACATCTCGACTCTTGCAACATAAGATTCCCACCTCTCGGGGTGAGAGACGTCGAATTCCGCTAAACGCCCAACTTTCACCATGATCGAGGATCAGGGTCTTCTTCTTCAGCCGCACGCACCCTCCAGCGATTTCGTACTGGCAGGATAACGCTGACTTCCACGCCGTTTTCTCTTCCGGACTTCTTTGGGTGAGTCTTCAAGCTTTCCTAGCTGTATAGACTGGATCCCACCTTCGTCGCCAGTGTTAAGTCCGGAGAATAATGGTGCTTGAGACAAAGCATTTCTAACAAGTCTTTATTCTCTGCTTCCAATCTACGAACAACCCGAGCAGAGGCACGCAGGCCTCTATTTATACCTTCTGATCCCCGGGCAAGTTCAACCAATCATGAGGTGATCTTTTCCCGCCTTGCGCATGCACGCAAGGCCAGCGCCACTCAGTCTGGTCCCGGGCAGCTTTTGCAAATGCCCGGGACTCTTGCAACGTCCCGAGCCTGCTTTTGCAGGCTCTGGACACAACAATTTTGACTATCACTATTCTTTTTTTCCACTGATTTTTTCCCTTCCTCCTTCCCTAAATCCAATTAAATGGCTCAGCATGATTTTTAAAACCTCAAGAAGAGATTTCTAGTGTTTCAAGTAAGTCAAACCTCAGACATTTTGTCAGTTGGGACACCTTTTTTAAGGACACCCAAGCAATTTAAATTCACAGTGTGACTTGACCAGCACATCAGAACATCGGTGACAGCTACCTTCTCAGAGAACTGTGGGATAAAAGAAGGAAGATGCTGAAGGTGCAACAGTTAGTGTGAGTGTTCCTGACAGCAGGAAATGGACCTCAACAAGGAATAAGGAAGTAAGCATTAATAGTTCAGGGCAGAGCAAGGCAGAACAGGACAGGATAGAGGGTACAGTAGGATTGGATAGGGTATATGGTATATGATATTTTTATTTTATTTATTGTTAAATTTATTTGCTGCCTATCTCACTGTGGGGCAACTGTAGGCAGCTTACAACAATAAAAAGGAAGAAATGAAAAGAGTGTAAACAACAGAAGTAAAACAATAGAACAATAAAATAAACAATAAAAATGAAAATACTTCAGTATGATAATCATAAAGATGGACGTGTGGAGAGCAGAGAGCAAGGGGTGTGTGTGGAGTCTTCCACCAATCTATCAGCCACCTCCAACATGGACCTTCTTGGGGAAGAATAGGAAGTTGGAGGTGGATCTTACCCTAGAGGGAAGGATGTTCCAGAGGTGCTGCAGCAGGAAAGGCTCTACTTCTGGATCCTGATAATTGGAGTTCTTTGACCGATGGGATCTGAAGTAGGTCCTCTCTGTGGGCATGACTGGGATGGGTTTTCCTAGCAATAGACATTATATATGATATATGGTGCATAACAGTGTTCCCCAACCTTTACGGGTTGGCAGCCTGGCACAGGGAGGAGGTGGGGGAATAGGGGATGGTTTTGTGTGAGGGATAGGGGTTATGCATGTGCATGCACACCTGGCTTCATCTGTGCAAGTGACAGGCATGCATGCCCACCTCTTGCATGAGTGGGTCTGCGAGCACTGGTGCCTGCCACTCATGTGGATGGGGTTGCGAGTGCGTGCGTATGCACACCAGCCTACCACTCATGTGGCCTGGTTGCGAATAGGTCCTGGCCCGGTAGTGGGCCAGAGCCCACAGGTTGGGGACCTCCAGTATATAATATAGCGTATAGCGTATAGCAGTGATGGTGAACCTATGGCACGCGTGCCAGAGGCGGCACTCAGAGCCCTCTCTGTGGGCACACCTGCCGCCACTGCTGCCAGCTTGCATAGGTCCATTAGGCCACTGCTGGCGCCGGAGCAGCAGCCCCACCCAGCACAAAGAAGGCGAAGCAGCTGGCTAGCAAGCTCGAGTAGACGTGGTAGAGCATGCCCCCATGTGCTCGCTGGACTCTGTGTGCGGGGGCCGATGGTGTCAGGCAACAGCTGTCCCTGCCTCACCTTGCCCTGCAGCAATGGCACCCCCACCCTACTCCCGCCTCACCCCGCAGGATGAGTCTCCTGCCCACCACCCCACCCACCAGAGACCCCCTGGATCTCCCCCAATCCTGCCCAGCCCCCACAGGCATCCCCCCCACGAGCAACATCAAGGTGGCCATGCTGACCCCGGCCATGCCCACTCAGTCTTCCGTGACCACTACAGCCACGCCCACCCTGTGGGCCACGCCCACCCACCCCCTGAGGGCACCACAATGCTGATGCGGCCCTGGCACTTTGCGATAAATAAGTGGGTTTTGGGCTGCGGTTTGGGCACTTGGTCTCTAAAAGGTTCGCCATCACTGGCGTATAGTGTATAATATGGTATAATGCCAAGCATGTTATTTTCTTCTAAACATCAACAAGCCATCGACTTAATACTCAGTTTCAGAAGGATCTGTTGTGGGTCTTGAGTGTTCAGCCTTTTTATCAGTGACCTGGATGAGGGCACTGAAGGGACACATCAAATTCGCAAATGACACAAAGCTGAGATCTTTGGAGATGATTTACAAAAATGTACAGCAGCTTAAGCAATGGGCTGAGATAATTAGGGTGGAATTAAACAGAAGAAATATAAAATTATATATATTTAAGTAGGAAAAGTTAAATGTGTAAGTTTAGGATAATGCAAGTTGATTTAATAACAGTAAAAAAAAAAAGATCTGAGTTGTCTTGGTGGATCACAACTGAGCATGAGCCAAAAGTGTGATACAACTTGAAAAAAGCAAATAGAATTCTCAGCTTTATATTACAAGTGGATACATGTCACGATTCTTCTCTGTTCTGTGTCGGACAGACTAGAATATTATGTCCAGTCTTGAGCACTGTATTTTAGGAAGGATCTTGACAAGCTGGAGCTTGTCCAGTGCAAGCAAGGAAGAAGAGAAGGGTGCGACAGAAAAACTTACCAGATTGAGTGGTTGGAAATTAGAGGAGACTTTGAGCAGATAGGAAAGCTGTCTTCAAGTATCTGAAGAGCTGGTAAGTAGAAGATAGGCCAGAATTATTTCAGGGCAAGAATCACTGAAGTTAAATTACAAAGAAGTAAATTTCAGCTGGGTGTGAGAAAAAACATGGCCTGATTTTTTTGCAGAGGGAGGGGACGAGGAAGGGTTTCATGTTGGACCAGACTACTTTGGAAGGTGGTGAGCACTTCTTTGCTGGAAGGGCTTTAAACAGAGCTAGATGACCATCTTTTAGAGCTGCAATACGTTGGGCAAAGGCTGGACTAGAACAGGTCCCAGATTCTGTGAATGCATCGACATGTAGGGAACTGAGGTGGCTACAATTAATGGTATAATTTAATGCCTGAGTTATGAAATAAGTGTGGAAGTTAAGATGAAGTAGTACCATTATCCAGTTTTGCTTTGCACCATTTGAAGGACAACTGATATTAAAGGGTTTTCATGAAACTTTGTATCTGAAGTCTGGGTATTAAATCAATGATAGAAGTTGCCAGCTTCATGTCAATGTTCTCCCTGGAGATTGCTTCATGGGCCACCTTTGGATCATCTGGGGTTCCCCTTGAGTGGATGGTGCATCCCCTGAGTGTTGCTGACCCAAGATGGATGACTGTGCCCTCAATACAATCCTGATCAGCCGTCAACTAGTTACTATTCCTTCTGTAAATATATCTGTCTATATCTGTATCTGTATCTATCTAAATATGTATATCTAGGGAGTTCAGACAGATCGGTCTGATTGTGAACACCTTGACATTTTCAACTGCCATACTGCAGTTTTACTCTTTTTTTTTACAATATCTCTTGCCTTGCCGCCCCCAACTAGGGGCATAGAGCAGGCTCAAGTCGCAACTTGAGCCTGCTCTATGCCCCTAGTTGGGGGCGGCAAGGCAAGAGATATTGTAAANCCCTTGACTCTGCTGGCAAAGAGGGGAAGAGAACCTGTGGCTCAGTGGCTAAATCACTGCCTAGTATGTATAACTTCCCAGGTTCGAATCCCATAAAAAGGGTATGGCTAACTGATGAAGGCAAAAAAGCCAGAAATGGTCCATCTTAGTCTCCCAATTTAATTCTTTACTCTCTGTCAGAAAAAAGAAATTTGGATATGTATATCTATATATCTCTATGTCAATCATTATCTCTACTGTATCTATCTATCTATCTATCTATCTATCTATCTATCTATCTATCTATCTATCTATCTATCTATCTATCTATCTATCTATCTATCTATCTATCTATCTATCTATCTATCTATCTATCCATCCATCCATCCATCCATCCATCCATCCATCCAGTAGTGGGATTCAGCCGATTTGCACCGGTTCGGCAGAACTGATACCTAACTTTTTTTTTGAGTTCGGCAAACTGGTTATGATAAATCTGTGAGGCATGTCAGGCTGATGATGACACTGTGAGGCATGTGGCGCTGGTGATGACATCAATGCAATGCGCATCACGTCGCGCTGGTGATGACGAACAGAACCACTTGTTAAATTATTTGAATCCCACCACTGTATCCATCCATCCATCCATCCATCCATCCATCCATCCATATATCATCTATCTATCTATCTATCTATCTATCTATCTATCTATCTATCTATCTATCTATCTATCTATCTATCTATCTATCTATCTATCTATCTATCTATGTGTCAATGCAACCTTTTGATATATGTTTATTTAATCATTTGTCATTATTTCTTAAAACAAATGTTTCTGGGATATGCACATTTTCCATAATTAATCAAACATATGCTGTTTTTACCATTTTTATGGTTTGAGTGATTGATGGTAACAAACTTCATTCCTTGTGGTCACGTGAGATTTGACATTTCAAATCCAGAACAGAGTCCTTTGACGCTCCTCAACAAAAGTAGTTCATTACAGCATTTGTAAGTGAAATCTACTTATTTCATGCAAAACTTTCTTTGCTCACTCACACTTACAAAAGAGTAGGGAAGAAGGAGGACTTCACAAGGCTCAAGCAGCCAATTGTAACAACTGACCACCTTCTGTCTCCTTCCCCTCTTCTAGGTGTTTCAAAAATACCCTTCTCCTTAAATTGACTTCAGACTTTGCTTAAAGATACTTTGCTTATTCCCAACTGTTTTTCTTTACTAACTTCTCACATTGCCTTTTCTTCATCTTTGTTCTTCTGGAGTACCCATAATTTCTTTTCAGGCTGGGGGGGGTCCTTTAATGGGGCCTGTTTAGAGTTTCCATCAGTTGTTGGTTTTGCTGCACTGGAGAGAACTGTCTTCAATGGTGCACAGTTTTCGATCTGGTTACTGAATCAGCTGGGCATGTGAGGCGGTGAGAAAAACAAACGTGGAATCTGTTTTCAAAGCTGTATGAACAGGAAATATCCTCTGCCTGCTGGTCACCTATTCTCTCCAACACATTGAAGCCACATCTATACCTGTCCTCAGGTGCATCAGCACTCCAGGTCTTGGTAACACCTTTCAGAGCATTGCGATCTAATCATACCATCAATAGCAACTGAAGTTATGGCTGGATAAGAAATTTGATGCCAAGGAATTTCCAGTGTTTTGCCAGACTAGTTCTTAAATTTCATACCACTGAATCTGAAATAAATCCCACCTGGCATTTCCAGCAGGTAGACGGGGGGGGGGGGGACGCCATAGGAAACAAAAGGTGAGCTGTGTAGAAGAACAACAGGGCAATCTGTTGCTGGCTTCCTTTGCCTCCCTCAATGCCCGACTCTCAGTGAGGGGATCCAGTGACCCCCAGGCTTTTTCACTTCAGGGACAGGAAGGGGCCCCTGGCTGATGTGGCAACTGCAACTGTTCAGGGTTGGAGAAAGACACAGTGAGGGGCAGCCTTAATGGTGCTCAGGGAAGGCAGACCGCAACTTAGCATTTGGTAGCCAAGATCATTGGGGGGAGGAGAGAGCAGAGCTTGCAATTTCAAAGTTGAGGAGACTTGTGAAGATTCAGGCTCCTCCATTGTTGGTTGGCTTTTGAAAGGAGAGTCTCAATTATGCCTTTCCTTCAGCTGTCCAGACGTGAGGTGGAAGCATCTGCCATCTGGGAGTGGCAGGGTTGCTGTCTGCAGAGGGTGTGGGGTCTGCAGTCATTGGGGTCTGCAGTCCCTTCCACAATGCCCTGTGGATCTGTGGGAGCTATCCAGCCAAGCCAGCAAGGGAAAGGACCCCAAGGGCTCAGGTTGGCCAACAGCTGAGGGAGGCCAGGTCCAGAAACAGACATGATGGGGATTCAAATAATGCTCCGTGATTACTCTAGGGAAGAAGAACAGAACTTTGAAAGAGTTTCTTAGACAAAACAAAATCAAGGCAGAGTTTCTTGATGGTGGGATTGAGTCTCGTCTTTCTCAAGGTGTTTCCTTAATTGCTTCTCATTCCTTCTCCTTCCCCAAAGTCAGCTCTGTTTTTAGTTGCAAAAGATTATTCCAATGAAGAGAGAAGCTTTATTGAGGTCAAGAACCATCAAATAGTAAAATAAAATATAGTAGGATACAACAAGGCATAATTATGCAACTACAAATTATCTATTAGAATTATAAGCATTACATCTATAAAATCTACAATCCAAATCTAAACAATTAGACCTCAAGAAATCTATTATTCGAAAATGTATTCGAAATCTATTATTCGAAAACTAATGTATAGCATAGTATTATAACAGCAACAACAACAAACCCATAAAATAGAATATGAATACTTTGCTGCAGTATAATTGCAGAATACAATTCTCTCGTAAATAATTATACCATGACTCTCATAAATAATTATACCATGATTCTCTTTCAACATCTGTAGGCAATATAAAGAATTTAGCAAGTTTCTGAGAGACTGGTGTCTCTTCTGTGTGACAATAAAAATCAGAGATTAACTAAATCTGGATGGCTTGGATAATTTAGGATTAATGGTGTCAAATCTCATGCACAAATAACCTGAGAAAAGGAATGATATAGAAAAAAATGAGCAGTGTTTTTGGTGCGACCAGTTCCAACATGGACAAAGTTGTTTATTGCATGCAGTGCTCTTAGATCTCCCTGCCAAGCCAGCTGGAGCTGTAGGCCAAATGGCAAATCACACAATCACATTGATGACCCAGCCATCTGCATTTGGACATTCCTGCCTGCCTGGACTGCTGACACTGGTGTGTGCAGCAGCTTCTGGCACACCAGATGGAGCTTCTTGGCTTCCTGTATCTGCTATTCTCTGTCTTTTCTTGGCTTTGGCTTGATCATAACTTAGAGCAAGCAAGGCTTCCACCTCAATGAGGTGACCTATATAAGATAAAGTTTTTCCATTTGTTGATGCCTTTAAGGGGAAGAGGAGGAAATCGGGGGGGGGGGAGACTACTGGAGTAAGAGATTGTTTTTAACCAATAGTTCCGCTATTGGACCACACTGAATAGAATAGAATAGAGTAGAATAGAATAGAATAGAAGAGAAGAGAAGAGAAGAGAAGAGAAGACTTTATTTGGCCAAGTGTGATTAGACATTTAGTTTTGATTAAACATATCATATTGATTTGAGTACACCAGCTTCAGCCAGAGACTACCTCAGAGTATGCATCCTGGTACCTGGAATATATTTCTCAAAAATTTAGCTTAGAGGGATTCGATCAATTAGGTAACTCTATTTGTGCACCATACATAAATATTATTAAGTTTTAGCAATCATTTAATTGCAGCTGCAATATATAATGCTCCCTAAGATCCAGGGCTTTTTTTCTCATAGAACGCCCAGAACGGAGTTCCGGCACCTTTTTTGGATGGAACCTTGTATTTATTTATTTATTTATTTATTAATTATATTTCTACCCCGCCCTTCTCCCTGCGGACTCAGGGCGGCTTACAACCATTCAAAAACAAATACACAAATACAAAAATGCCAAACTCAACATGCCAATTAAAATGAAACATTACTCTAAAATCGAAAATTCATTTTAAATTATTTTAAAACCAAATTAAAATAACCCTTAGGCCAGTCCTGCTAACTTGAATAGCCATGTCTTGAGGGCGCGGCGGAAGGAGGGGAGATCTGGAATCACCCGGATCTCTGGGGGTAGCTCGTTCCAAAGGGTGGGAGCTCCAACAGAGAAGGCCCTCCCCCTGGAGGTCGCCAGCCGGCACTGTCTGGCTGACGGCACCCTGAGGAGACCCTCTCTGTGGGAGCGTATCGGCCGATGAGAGGTAATCGGAGGCAGAAGGCGGTCTCGGAGATAACCAGGTCCGATGCCATGGAGCGCTTTGAAGATGATAATCAACACCTTGAAGCGCACCCAGAAAGCCACCGGCAGCCAGTGCAGCTCGCGTAGCAGCGGCGTTACATGGGAGCGACGAGTCACTCCCATCACTGCCCGCGCAGCTGCATTCTGGACTAGCTGGAGCCTCCGGGTGCTCCTCAAGGGGAACCCCATGTAGAGAGCATTGCAGTAGTCCAGGCGGGAGGTGACAAGAGCGTGGGTGACTGTGCGCAAGGCGTCCCGGTCCAGAAAAGGCCGCAACTGGTAAACCAGGCGTACCCGGTAGAACGCCCCCCTGGCCACGGCCGTCAGCTGGTCTTCTAGTGTCAGCCGTGGATCCAGGAGGACACCCAGATTGCGCACCCTC
>NW_015386669.1:225167-232497 GCF_001527695.2 Protobothrops mucrosquamatus | reverse complement strand
GCGTACGGTCGGTGAGGAAGGAGGAGAACCATCGCATAACGGTACCTCCCACTCCCAACCCCACCAGGCGCCGCAGCATGATACCGTGGTCCACGGTATCAAAAGCCGCTGAGAGGTCCAAAAGAACTAGGACAGAGGAATAACCCCTGTCCCGGGCCCTCCAGAGATCATTCACCAATGTGACCAATGCCGTTTCCGTTCTGTACGGAAAGGCAGGTTGTATGACATGTGTGAGTTCCAGCACCTTTTTTTCTTTTTTTTCTTTTTTTTTTTTTAGAAAAAAAGCACTGCCAAGATCTATAAAGAACTTATGGGATTCTGTAGAGTGTGTTCTAGATGCCAATTGTGGGCTCCCATGGCTGAAAATATTTATTTTATTAAATTTATATGATGCCCATCTTCCCAATAGGGCAAAACATTACATACAAATTTTAAATATTTGAACTACTGCAGTACATGCCAATTTTATTTCTTTCTATGGGCTTTGCCTAGTATTTTGCAAAAACCACAACATTGGTCTTATTATACCATAATTGGGCTTCCTCTGAGTAGAACTCCACAAGGGATTGTAAGGCCCTTCTCCAACTAACCTGCATTAATGCTGATCCCATTAGGCATCATTTGCACAGAACATGCTGATGTGCTGATTTTGGTGGGTGATGTGCCAGCTGATAGAAAACTGAGCTCAAATGATCAATATAATAATTGAACAATACAGGAGCCAGGATACAACCCTCCTTAAATCCTCAACAGGTTTTCCCTAATAAAATGGTCCCAGATGGAGCACCCAAATTTGATTCTTGAAGTCGCAAAAATTAAAATAAATGTCTATCATTGGAGCATTCTGTCAAGGTTCCGATAGACAAGACCAAATAAATCAGAACTCCGAGGCTTGAGATTTCCTCAAAGAACATGTTTATTGGTTACATAGTATTGGCACAGTCAAAAGTGAAACCAAGTCTGAAGTTCCCTTCAAAGAGAAACAATATTACCAAGTTAAACTTCCCATTCCAATGCTATGCAATCAACTACGTTCCCCAATAGAAGACTTTGGCAGGCTTTCTAACTAAATGCTCATGCCCCCTTCTAACTTAAAAAAATGACCTTGGTTCCCACAGGACAGTAAAATGTTTAGACTAGTAGAAATCCTCCACACCCCCTCCTATTCTTGTGGCAATCTAGAATGAGCAAAATGGCTGCAGCCAGATACGTTGTAGAGTTGACACATTCCTTCAATTTTTCCATAAGCTACTTCTGGAAATTGAGATCTAAAGTTTATATAAAGTTGACCTTGGGTCATTTGTGCATTTTTCAAACCAAAATTTAGGGCTTGGTCTCATGGGAGCATCTTTCCTTAAAGCCAGCGCACTCACATGCCAAGACACCTTCTGCCTCTCCCAGTAGCTTCTCTCATAAATGAAGAACATACATTGTATATTGATATTGATGATAGTAAGTAAACTCATTGATTAATGGTTGGGAGGAATATTCTTCCTTTTGCTTTTTTTATAAACAGATTCTATGATGGCTGGAGTCTATTCCCATGGGAACTTTGCATCATTGTAAGTCTAAGCAAAAGGGGAAGCTAAAACGGGGTCTCCCAATCCAGATTATCATGTAGGAGTTCCATAGGGATAAAGTTATTAACAGCCACTCAGGTGTCCCTCTTGTTCAGTGGCAATCACCTCTTAATATTGCTTTTCTGCTGTCAGAGTTCTTGAGTATTAATTCAACTGTGCTTTGTTAAGAAAAAGTAAAATATCTGATAATGGCCCTTTTTGCCATTCCAGAATTTGGAATGGCCTGCCATGTTCTTAAATTTATGGACTTTCACTTTGCTTAACATTCCTTCTGCCATTGGTAATAATTTACCGTACTGCTATTTGTTGGAACAGATCCATCCAGGGCTCCCTTCCTAATAGGAGAAAAGATCCATGCAGCCTACCCTGAGTCCAATATGGCTTTTGCCAAGTGGTCTTGTTTAAATGAGCATTTAATCCATGCTGGGCTGCATAATCCATTTTCGGAATAGCGCTAACATCCAAGCATTTTGTGTTCTCGGGTGTTTAAATGAAAAACAGCTGGGAAGTGATGACAATCAGGATGTATACCGATTATAAATTTTAGCAGACGTCTGACTAAAGCCTCTGATGCTGGAACATGCTCTAGCATAGAGGACATTGTACCAGCCCACGTACATGCCATGCTGGATAGTCTGTAATGTAATGTGCCATTCAGAACCATGAGATCTAAGCTACCAATTTTTGTACCATATGCAGTCCTTGAAGTTTCTCCATGACAATCTCTTGATTGGTGAGATACTAAGGACTACACTACTGTAAAATGGGGAGAGAGGTAGCTGTGAAACTGTATAAATTTCATGATCATTGCCCAATTCTCACATTACATATTAGAACTATCTGCACTATCCTAGATGCTTCTAGCTACAGCCCATGCAAGCAGTGAGATTGATGTTTCAGGTTGTAGCATGCTTCATTCATCATGAGATGAATGGATGAGATGAGAGTCTAGTTAGTCATAACAATATTAACTCAGCCGTCGGAATCAAGGTTATTGTGCCCAGAACTGATAAGGATTTGGGGGCTAGAGAGCTGGGGAGAAAGCCCGTGCTTCAAGCTAATTGGGGAATGTGATTTATGACTGTTAATTGGAGGAGGGAATTGTGCTTTCCTACTTTGTGCCTGAGGGGGGGGGGAAATTCAGTTTTTGGCATTAACTATGTAGTGCCGATGCTTTGTTTCTCGACTAAAAGATTATTTAAGGTAAACAATGCCTGGAAGTTCTTTTAAAGAGTTTCATCTGTCGGAATCATGACAGTTATGAGATTTATTACCTTCCTCCTTTAGAAGGGAAGACCTCTGGTAAGAAAGCCCTGAATATCTTAACCAGGTTGCTAGCCCCATCTTGGCCTCCTGGGTCAGTGAGGAGGGTCAAGTATTGGGGTTTTAAGCTGATTGCTCATTTTCTCCAGACTTTCTTTGGACGGTATTTTTGTGTTTTTATTGTTGTATTTTGTAAGCTAACTAGAGTTGTAATGAATTGGTAGTTACAGCCTTCCCCTCAGGTCTTGCCCACAGATCTACAAGAGAATCTGAGAACTTGGAGTACCAAGAAAAGCACTTACTATGATCACATCCCTCTGAGAGGTCCTTTCCAGAATCCAGGTCAAGTTGAACACGATCCAATTTCTTTTCAAAGAACAAAGCGAATGGCTCACAATGAGTCACTGCCTTTCTGATTCCAATCTATTTTTAGCAGGTAAATAAATAAATAAATAACTTCTAGTCGCTGGAGAGGTGACTGTGACAAGAAAAGATCCTCAAGGCCAGTTAGAATTTCACAGAACACTGTGAACATTGTACCCTCAAAGGAAAGGGGTGTGTGTATATTGTGATGTCTAACAAATGTTGATGGTATGAACCTTCAAGAGGAGAATCCTCCTATCTACAGTGCGTGAGATAGCAGTATCTTAGTGACTATACTGTGCCTACCCCCAACAATGAAGGAACTGTAGAAATTTATGGCAAATTAATAAACTTCCAGACCCAATGCAGATGTTGCTGAGTATTTAAGACCCTCTTGACATCTGGAGTACAATGGAACTTGGTCCTTGTTTGATTTCTTGGGTTGATCGTAGCCAATAGGTATTGTTTAAAATAAAAACATCATCCTATGTAACATGTTCATTACCACATACATTCTTCCAGTTATTTTAATTTTTCCAATCTTAATAAATCCTTCTTAATCTCACTCCATACTATAACATAGTTGTTTAGAAATAACATGTCATTATACCTTTAAAACAATGGCAAAAACATACATCTAGATTTATATGGCAGGGCAAGAAACTAAGAGTGAAATATAAAATATAAAATTCTTCAGGATAAAAGAAAAGAGGAGGATTAGGACTCCCAGACTTTAAACTGTACTTTGCGGCATGCTGTTTGCTTTGGATGAAAGAATGGCTGTTGCTAAAAAATAAGAAAATGCTAGAACAAGAACAGCACAACTTGAGGTTTGGGTGGCATGGTTATCCATGGTATGATAAAGTTTACATTACCTTCAAAAATCATTGTGCTAGGAATGCCTTATTAAGCATATGGAACAGATATAAATCCAGGCTGCACCTCAAAAGATCTTTACTATGATACTATAAAATAAGAATTTTATAGAAAAGAAACAGCAGGCAAAGAAAAATGGTTAAGATACTAAGAATTGCTAGTATTGGAAAATTGAGAACTTAAGGTGAAATCAAGAGAACGGCTCACTGCAGTGGAATTTGAAATGGAATTATGTACAAATGATTGTCATGTAATTGCTTAAATGTATAAATTGTTACAATTGGAAATGGAAAAAAGCACGTTAAAGGATGAATGATAAAATGGGCTAAGAATTTTGGTTATGATATATATAATATACATGAATCAATGGGAAAGAATGTGATTAAAAGGACTGAAATCCACATTCTTATAACTTATGGACACACATACATGTTGATGCAGTTTTATAATAATAAAAATAGTAAAGTTGGAAGGGACCATGGAGATCATCTAGTCCAACTCCCTGCTTAGGCAGGAAACCCTATACCATTTCAGACAAATGGCTGTCCAGTCTCTTCTTAAAAACTTCCAGTGTTGGAGCATTCACCGCTTCTGGAGGCAGGTTGTTCCGCTGGTTAATTGTTCTCACTGTCAGGAAGTTTCTCCTTAGTTCTAGGTTGCTTCTCTCTTTGGTTAGTTTCCACCCATTGCTTCTCGTCCTGCCTCCAGGCGCTTTGGAGAATAGCTTGACTCCCTCTTCTTTGGGGCAGCCCCTGAGATATTGGAACACTGCTATCCTGTCCCCCCTCGTCCTTCTCTTCGTTAAACTGGCTGTTCCTTTGCTGAGCTTCTCTTCTCCAAGCCATGGGGTCTCTTCAGAAGGGTGCTCAGCCGGAAAGGGTCACTCTCCCTCAGTCCATAGCATGACCAGTTACTTACTGCCTGATGCACCAAGCTAGGCTGAAACCACATCACAGGCCAAAGGTTGTGGTTATGGACTTTGGCCTGCATACAAGTGAGGGATCAGCTGACCACAGGTAATGGGAGCAAAATGCTAAAGGTAAATGGAAAATCTTCAATTAAAAAAAAAGCATTTGCTGTAAAATTAATAACAAATAATCCCAAAGTGTTGTTTTAAGAGCAACTTCACAAATGCTGCTGAGTTCAGTATCTCTGACTCGAAGGGAGGCTGTTGCCCAATCATACTTGCAATGGAAATCTTAGGCCACAATCTCCCCTCCCCCCCCTGCATTTCTCACTCCTTCCCTCCTGGGCCTGGGAAGGAGCTGCACTTGCCCCCCCCTTCTCCCCCCCTCCGTCCTCCCTGAGGCAATTCAGGGCAGGTCGCTGAGCGGAATCCAGAGGGACCCGAACAGGCTGATGCTCAGGAAACACTGCCTTGTCTTGGTCATTGTGTAGTTGTGGCGGCTCCGTTTCTGAAGCTGCAGACCGCTACGTGGCTCCTTTTGGCGCAGGGGAGGAGACCCTCCTCATTTTGCCTCCTAATGAGAATGAAGGGCATTTCACTGAGTGGGGCTGCCTGTTTTGAGATATTTTCTGACAAACTCTTTCGGTGACCCATTAATGTTATCTTAGTAGATCAAAAATGTAAACATTAGGTTTAGGTCTGTGCTGAATGGATTTGAGCATGAGTTATAGAAGCCCCACGGCAAGGAGGCTGAGTTTGGTTTGGCAATCCCCTTCTTCGCCTAGAACCTGCTTTTCCAGATTAAATATGATACCCAGTGATACGTCCAAAATGTCAATTACTCCAAGTCTCTTAGGCCTGCAATTACAGAATGCAAGTTATGTTCAGCATTTTATGAAACTGCTTTTTTTGGCAAAGCTCATCTTTCTTTTATTGCAAAGAATAACTTTCAAATCAAAGTCTTAACTCAAGGCTAGCTCTCTAGAAATGGACGTTTGACTGAGCGTGGGCTGAAAGTGATTACGGGGTGGAAAATGGAGCAGGACGCTGGAGGTGGTTGAGTCACCTGTTTTCTGTTTAAAGGGAATGAGACCCCGGAGTGACACGGAGCTGCCGAAGGAGAAGGGGCAACACTTCTGGGGGCAAAGGCTTCATCTCGGCAGTGCAGATTTTGATTCCAGAGTGGCTGAACTTGCACTGGAACAGTTAAAAAGGGGCATGAAAGGAAGAAGCCCCCCTCCAGCCAGGCAGAAGAATGTTCCCCCTCAAAAGTGCTGTTGAAGGCTTTGAGGTGTCCTGTGTGCAACCAGCCCCACATCAAGACAATTATTTCAGGTTTTTCCAGATTTTCCTGCTAAAGATACCTTTCTTCTCCTTTCTTGGCTGGGGGAGTAGAGTCAGAGAGCAAATGGGCCACCTTTTGTGAATAAGAAGGCAGCAAACCTGCTCAAGTCTCCCTAGTCAAAGGGGACACGCTTGGCCTTTGGGTTCCAGAGGGAGGAGGGAGGAAGTTCCTGGGTGTCCCCAGTGGCTGGGTGGAAAGAGAGGCAGGTTCTCTCCTGGGGGAACTTCATCTTGGAGTAGCTACTGAGTTTGATTCAGTCAGAACTAAGCAAAGGAGGATGTCCTTCACAGAACACACCGGTAGGACTAGACATAGGCAGCAGTTCCAGGTTTGGAGTCTGGTTTTCTGAAAGTTTCAAATACACAATCTGCCACAGATATGCCTGCTTGCTTTTATTAACTTCCTATACCAGAAGCTGTCTGGTGTGAATGACCAGGTCAACACTGAAGGTTCAGTGAAACTGATTTATTGCTAAACAGCCGCTGGACAGGAATTTTCTCAACTAATGGTGGGCACCTGCTTAGAGTTAGCTAAAGGTTAACAGCATTCAGGAGAGGTTGAGCTTAGCTGTCTTGTGACTATGTAGGGATTCTAGGCTGATCCCTCTTTTCATTCTGCCCCCAGGTTCTTCCATTCCTTCTCCTACTGAAGCCAGACTTCGTTTTTATGGGAAAGAGATGGGCAAATGAGTCAGGCTGCCAAACCAAGGAATACAGGAAGTGCATCTTCAAAAAAGCAACTGCAAGCTCAAGTTTGAGGTTAAACTTCCAATTTGGGTGATACCGTCACATATTTTCTTGACTATACCTAGATTTGTGGTTATGGAGGCACCATCTTATAAAGATTTGTTATATTTGAGTGGTAGTGGTGAATGGTGCCTCAAATCAATAGATGTTTTGAGACGGAAGTATCCAGACTTTTCTTGGCTTGTGTATAGACAAATTCAAGAGAGATGGCGAATTGATAAAAAAACTGCTTCTTTTATGGAAAATGGGA
>NW_015386669.1:212691-225013 GCF_001527695.2 Protobothrops mucrosquamatus | reverse complement strand
AATATGGAGAAGATGGATTGTTTATATTCAAAATAAGCATAGAATGGTGGAATATAGGTTAGGTTTTTAGATAAAAAATTTTTTTCTTTTTATATATATACATATATTTCACCTACTTATGTAGAATTATATTTTGTGGAGTTAGGGATATTAATATAAGGTTACTTTTAGATGAATAGTATCCTGGGATTAGGTTTGGGAAGTCCGGGTGGGGGGTGGGGAGGGGGTTTTAAAAATTGTGATGTACTTGTGATTGCTTTTTCTTTTATGTTGAAAATAATAAAAAAAAAAAAAATTGGAAAAAAAAAAAAAAAAGCAACTGCAAGGAGCACCTGGGCAGGGCTCCAAGAGACAGAGCCCTTGCCCTGGATGGGTAGTACATCTGGTTAATTTATAATTCAGTTACTGTGTGAACCCCAGAATGTGGGTAAACTCTGCAACCAGGAGAATAGTCAAAAGAAGGTTGTCCTACTCCTGTAAGTGGGACATGGAGTCCTGGATTTAAATAGCCAAAGAGAGACACCAACACAGCAAAAAGGATCCAAGCTTCCCAAGAGCAGTTTAGCAGTGGAGCCACTGACCCACAGGGTGATGACCTTCCTTTTCCCAGAGGTGTTTGAACAGAGGCAGGTCTCAGCATCTGCCTGGGGAGATTTCATTGGGCTTGTTGCACTGAGTGGACTAAGAAATATCACTGGCATCACGGAGCCCCCTAAAAAGAAACCCCCAAACACTATTGACCTCAATGGGCATTTCTGTGATTTTCTCTCTTTCTGCCTGGCCATCCTGGGCACCTGCTGTTCCTCCAGGCTAAAGGAGACCATCTTCAGTTGGGGGTGGGTGGACAAGAGGGGGGAGGGAGAGAGACCCTCCCCTTGCATGCCAAAAGGTTAGGGCTTCCCAGGCTTTCTAAAGCAATGCTGGCTGTTCTGCAAAGCAAAAGAATGCTTCATATCAAAGGACGCAAAAGAAGGAAGGATGCATAACAAGGCAGGATATCTGGAGGTGGGTGCAACAGTCTGTGTCTTCCTTCTTCCTCAGAGACTGTCCTGGCCCAGCTGCTGCTCTGCCCCCTTACTTTCTCCATGGTTCATGGCTGCCCATTTCATTGCAGCTGAATAAAGAGCAGCTCCTTGGGCTATTGTGAGTCCAACTTTGGCCAGAGCCAGCCCCTTTCTTTATTGCCTCCAAACCACAAATAGCAGGGGCTATAAGGGCATTCACAGCTCCCCTGGTTGGTGGAAAACTGTATTCTTGCAATGCTTGGAGCCCATGACAGAAAGAAAGAAAGAAAGAAAAAAAGAAAGAAAGAAAGAAAGAAGGAAGGAAGGAAGGAAGGAAGGAAGGAAGGAAGGAAAGAAGGAAAGAAGGAAAGAAGGAAGGAAAGAAGGAAAGAAGGAAGGAAGGACATCTTCACTTAAGGCTTCCTGATGACATGATGGCGCTCCAGGCATGGTGTGAACTGGCAGATCAAGAAGGGAGGAGGGTTCCTGCACCCTCTGGTTCATTGGGCTGAGTGAGGAAGAATAAATCCCCGTGGACAATTTTCTGCAGCTTGCTTTTTAGTAAAACTCAGAATTACACTTGGAAGGGATTTCACAGGGCGTAGTTCTTCTCTGTTATGAACTCAGTGCACGCTTTATTGCTATAAAGTGGTTTTAAATCCTTTTTAAGAGCCTCCCCTGTAAAATTTGTAGCTGATGATAGAGATCAGGAGAGTGGCTGTAACTGCAAGAGGAACCATCCAGAGCCATTGAAGGGGGTGTTTGCGGGGAGAGCTTTGCTGCCACTCAGAAGTTGGGCTTTGGCTGGAGGGAGGCCCTGGAGTTGGTGACACAAGGAAAGCAGGGTTTGTGCCGATTTCCTCACATGTGGTTGGAACAGGAATTCGTGTCCTTTTTCTCCTCTGAATGAGGGTCAAAGGGAGAACAAAGGGAAGGCAAAAATATTATTATCCTGCTCTACTCAGTGAATTTTACATGTCCACATCTGGCCTTAATCCCATCATTGATGTGCTCTGTGTAATGTGAGAACAAGTGCAAATGATGGTCGTGTCACTTATCTGCAAAGCAGGCCAGTTCAGCTGCTGGAGACATAGTTCAGATGGAACTGGAGGACCTGCTGGCATTCTGGCATAGGGCGTCTGGGTTGGGAGCCAGGCCTGCGCCTACTCAGGAGCTGGACATGCTGGCATGATCCGAGTCCGGACCTCCTCAGGCCTAGATCATTTTCCTTAAATGGCCAAAGTCTAGGCATCACCAAGGCAGCCTGAGGCAGGAGGGGGGGAGGGAAGCACACATATTTCTCCCTTCCAAGAGCATTTAGCAATAGCAATAGCACTTAGACTTATATAGTGCTTCATAGTGCTCTACAGCCCTCTCTAAGCAATTTACAGAGTCAGCATGTTGCCCTCAACAGAGTCCTCATTTTACCAACCTCGGAAGGATGAAACTGAGTCAACCTTGAGCCGGTCAGGATCGAACTGCTGGTGCAGTGGGCAGAGTCAGCCTGCAGTTCTGCATTCTTACCACTAAGCCACGACAGCTCTTCATTTAACTGAGCAGTTTACCCTCTCTGTATGCAAAAGGGCTCTCTAAAAGGAGCCTGCATTCCACTCTACACTGAAATCCCTGATTTATTTATTTTTTTAATTAATTTATATGGTTGCCTACTCATCATGTGACACTCTCGGTCACAAACATTCAGGTAAAAGCAAAAAAAAAAAAAAATGACCACAACAAGCTTAACAACAAATCATGCACAAGGCTATTCATGTATCCCCACAACTAAAGTTCCCGAAACAAGCTCATCTGATATCCTGGCCCAGTGCCCAAGAGAAAAATCAGGTCTTCAGCACCTTGCAAAAGGCTGGCAGGTCAGAGTCATCTGGATCTTGGGGAGGACGCTGTTACAGAGGTTATTGCAGAGAAGGGTCCCACCAGGTGGCACTCTTGAATAGATGTCCACCCTCTTGGATTCTGTGGGACAGCCAAAGAATTGGAGGAGGCAGTGTTGCAATCCAGCCCTGTGAAGATTTTTGTAGATGACAAGTAGCACCTTGACTTGCATCTGAAAGTCTGCCGTGAGCCAGTGAAGCTCACAAAGTAATCGGGATATCAAAATATGCCCATGCTACACATACCACTTCCTTTTGCACCAACTGCAGCATCTGAGTGGTCTTCCAGGGCAGCCCCATGTAGAGCATGATGCACTCATCCAGTTAAGAGATGACCAGATGTGAATGATTGTGAGCACAGCCTCCCAATCCAGAAGCAGACGCAACTGGTCACAAGTTGGAGATTGGCAAAGACCCTCATAGCCATAGCTGCCATCTGCTACACAAGCAGTAGCCAAGAGTTCAGGAGTTTGTGTTCCAAGTGTGCACCAATTCCCATCCAGAAACAAGGATGACATTTTATGATGGATGAGTGGGGCGTCCCAAAACCTACTGCCACCCAAGCTTGGTAGGATGGAACCTAAACCTGCTTTCCTCCATCCAGCTCCCCACAGTCTCTAGAAATAATCTTAACGGTGTCACTTAATCATCCAAGAGTAGAAACACATAACTGAATATTATCAGCCTTCTGATGATACCTAAACTTGTGCTGATGGATATCTGCAACTGGACATTTCATGTAGCTGCTAAAGAGGAGTGGAGACAAATAGAACCTTGAAGTATCTCTCACACTGGAGGTTTAGAGCTATTCTCCCACTCCTGCCTCCCCCACCACAGCCAGAAGCGACTCTGGAGGAAAAATGACTCTCTCTGTTGCAGTAAAATCTGATATTAAAATAAAATCTCAAAATTTTACATTACTATAGTAGTATGCACTTGCCATTTCTGTATTGGCAAATCAGTTTAATCAAAATCCAAAATCATAATATCATTTTTTCCACCTCAAGCACAAAGTCCAGAAGCGGTTTCCAAGTAGAAACAAAAGTACTTATATTCTTTTCTTTTATCAGCACAATTTGGCCACCTCTGCTAATTCCATCAGCTTTTGTAACCATTCGTCCATGGTGGCTGTCCAGTTTCTTCTTGGAAACCTCCAATGATGGAGCATCCACAACTTCTGGAGGGAAGCCTTTCCAATTATTAGCTGTTCTCACTGTCAGGACATTTCTCCTTATTCCTAGGTTGGATTAATGATCTTCCACCCATTACTTCTTATCCTGACCTCAGGTGCTTTGGAGAATAGGTCTTTTCTGTGACAGCCCCTCAAATACTGGAAGATTGCTATCATATTATTTATTTATTTATTTAATTTATTTATTTAATTACATTTATATCCCGCCCTTCTCCTTGCGGACTCACCCCTAGTCCTCTTTTTTAGACTAGACATACCTAGTTCCCTCAATTGTTCATTGTATGGCTTAGCCTCCAGACCCTTTATCATTTTTGTTGTATTCTTTCTAGGGTCTCAAAATCTTTTTTGTATCATGGGGACCAAAATTGAATGCAGTATTCCAAGTGTGCGCTCTCACATGCAGCATAAAGCAATACAATCGCTTCATGTCATCTTGATGCCATTCCTCTGTTGATGCAAACCAGGACTGTGTTGACTTTTTTGGCAGTTGCAGCACACTTAAGTGGTGGTCTACTCACTAGGACACCCAGATCCCTTTACAGATGCTATGGTTGAGCCAGGTACAACCTATATCTGTGCATTTAGTTTTTCTTTTCTCATGACTGAATTTCATTTTATTGGACAAGGCCCAGTGTTCAAGTCTGTCAAGATCCTTCTGAATCTTGAGCCTATCTTTTAAAGAGTACTGGACCTAAGAAAGAATCTTGGTATATCCTCCCCTTCCCTTCACATGAATGTAGTTCTACTGATAACTACACACCAAGTGCAGTTGGTCAGCCAATTGCAAATCCATCTAGTGGTGTTACTGTCTATCCCACTATCTTATCAAGAAGTACTGTAGACCATGGTGCCTCAGATTCCCTTCATTTCTGCACACAGTGTAAATGTAGTCCATTCCTGTTTTCAGAGTGTCTTCCTGCTGGTAGACAAAACACGTCCTGAGGCCCTTTGCATCATTTATGTCTAACATTTGACAGACTAAAAATCAAACATATTTCTGAACATCTAACAGAAGAAATTAATTGTTCTGCCTGAATAAGATGTGAACAGTAATCAGAATTGCTGAGCTAATCTTCCATTTCTTGGAGGTCCAGATCCAACAGCATCTTGTAATTTAGTCTCCACAATGGGGCAGTAAGAGATAGAGAGCTTAAAGGACTTAGTCACGTCCTCTTTGTTTATCACTCTCCTGTTTTTTTTTTGTCTATGAGATTTCTAATCTCAGGTTGCTTCCTTCCTCCTTTCTTCCTGGCCTAGACATGCAAAGCTCATGTTCTCCTGATAAGATGCAGTTAGCCAGGTGATAGGCTTTGCCCGTCTCTGCAGTGTATTATTTCCGGTAATAAAACCTGCTCTGGTAATCTTTGCTCAACTCACATTCCTTCTTAAGGACACTCCTGCACAGAGAACACTTCAGCCTCCAACAGAGACTTGAAACCTGCCAAAAACAAGAATCCTTTAACCAAACTCTGACTAGATTTGAGTCTAAGAGGAATCCCAGGGCTAGGGGTTCATTCATTCTTTTAGATTTTATATTAGCATACGTTTGTCATTCTCTAGACTTTTTCCAATACTTCTTCAGCCTTGTGGGTTTTTTGGAATGGTGGTGGTGGAGGACTTCAGGACTTGCAATTCTCAGCAATGGAGGTGTTTTTAGAGCAATCTACTGCTCCACACATTTAAACTGTGTGGAATTGAATAAACTCTATTCTGGGAACTAGATGATCATCCTGAAGAGCAGAGATAGGTGTGTTTGCCTGTTATTGCTGCTGTTGGTGTAGGGTCCATGATTCTAGAGCACAGGCCATCAATTCCCTCCACCCTCAAATATAGCAGTAGCACATCCACAGAAGGTCTTCCTACCCCGATCTCTTTCAGCACAAACAGGGTGCCCACCTAGGGCTGGGTCAAGTGCCACCCGACCATCTGCTTAGAGCATGAGGGAAATACGCTTGTTTCCTAGAGAGGCAAAACAAAGTGAAATAAACCAAAGGGTTCTCCAGATCATTAAAATTCCTCCTATTCAGCTACTTAGAGAGGAAATCAAATGGAATTAGTCTCTTTGTTTGTTCGGATAAGAGTCCATGGCACCTTTTAATTGCTTAATTAAGTCACTGCAGGTTTAGCTACCAATAAAGGCAATCCTGAATAAATCTCATTTGTAATACACATATATGCAAGAGTGCTGTTTGATCTAATTAAGCCCTGGGGCCCAGTTCAAAAATGCTTGCTTTAAGATGACATGGATTGAATTAAGTGTATTAAACCCACCTCTCTGCTAAAAGGGGCCTACTTCTTTGAAAAAGCATGAGAACATGCACATATATAGGTTAAGGTTTATGAAAGGGATCATGAATTAGCTTGCCTTCATTTAAAGCAGGTGTTTTTTGTGTGTAACAGGTGTTTACTATGCAAAACATGTGCAGGTGTTTTGCCTGAACTTGGTTCATCCCACAGGTTTGCCAGCTGAGTCAAGATATTTTCCATTGGTTGACAGCTGGGCATGTTTGAATATCTGAAGGTTCACAAGTTGGTCTGCTACTCCATAATACAATCTTATACACCCTGAAAAGTTAATTCATGGGAGGAAAAGCTGGGAAATTGGGAAACTGTGACCATCCTAGACCAAGCCAAGCTCAAAAATGCTAGATAATCTCTGGAAGCCTGGCACTCTTGATATATTGGCTGTCAGTAGGCACATAGACATAAACAACATCTAAGTACCGAGCAGAAAAAAAATACTCAACAAGCCAAGAAGGGAACAAAAGAATGAAAACACAACTCTGCCAGCGATCAACACCCAGATGTGCATAGATTAACACCAAGATTAACATCTGACCAACAGTCAAGAGTTAATAATATTGCGATCAAGGAACTGCCAAACAACAGTAAACAATTGAGCCAAAGAATCTCCAAGACCTTTCCCATCAACACTGACATGGCGAGCCACTAGCGCAGAGGTGTCAAACTCGCAACATCACGTGACATGTCATGATGTATCGTGGCTTTTTTTCCATTGCCGGCAATAGCATGAGCGTGGTTTTGGCAAGACGCATCTGGCCCGCGGGCCGGCAGTTTGACACCCCTGCACTAGAATATAAATTGAGACAAAACCTCACTCCTTACTAGCACTGATGTTGTTAACTAGTCTGGGTCTGCAAGAAAACAAGCAAGCTCAGAGAGCACCAAGTACCCTCATTTCAACTGTGAGTTACAAATATTTTACCAATAAAAAAGTGTTTTCCAATATGTAAAAAACAAGAAAAACCTCAAGAAAATAATCAGTCCATTAATGGGAGAAGATGCCAAGGAGGGGACAGGCAGCAGGGAGAAAGCAAACTGCTTAATTTATTCTTTGCATCTCTCTTTACACAAAAGGGAAAAAAATAGTCCAACCCAGAATAAGCAGAAGTGCAAAAGACAGATTAGGAATACAAGTTAAAATAGGCAAGAAAATGGTAAAACAACACTTTTCTACCTTAGATGAGTTCAAATCACCAAGACCAGATGGATTACACCCAGAGCTCGGAAGGAGCTGGCAGACGTGATCTCGGAACCACTGAACTCTATCTTTCAAAGATCCTGGAGCACTGGGGAAGTACCAAAGGACTGGAAAAGAGCTGATGTAGTTCCCATCTTCAAAAAAGGGGGTTCAAGAAACTACAGATCTATCAGCCTGACCTCAATAACTGGAAGATCCTGGAAAAAAATAAATAGCATATTTGTGAGCCTATAGAAACTAATAAAACAATTAATAGAAGCCAACATGGCTTTGTCAAAAACAGATCATGTCAAACAAATCTTATTGTCTCCTTTGACAAAGTGGATAAATTAGTGGACCAACAAAATGCTGTGGACATAGTATACTTGGACTTCATTAAAGCATTTGACTAAGTAGACCACAGCTTACTACTTGGCAAGATAGAAAAATGTGGGATAGACAGCATTACCATCAGATGGATTTGCAACTGATTGACAAATTACACTCAATGTGTAGTCCTTAATGATACTACATCCACATGGAAGGAAGTATGCAGTGGGGTACCACAAGGCTCCATCTTCGGTCCAGTACTCTTTAATATCTCCATCAGTGACTTAGATGAGGGGATAGAAGGGGAACTCATTACATTTGCAGATGACACCAAGCTGACAGGAATAGCCAATACTCCAGAAGATAGTCTCAAGAACCAGAAGGATCTCAACAGATTTGAACACTGGACCCTGTCTGACAAAGTGAAATTCAATATAGAGAAAAGTAAGGTTTTACATTTAGGCAAGAAAAATGGAATGCATATGTATAGAATAAGTGATACCTAGAAGTAACCGTAGAGGGATCTTGGAGTCCTAGTGGAAAGTCACTTAAAAATGAGCCAGCAGCTGTGCTGCAGCTGCTAAAAAAGCCAACACAGTCCTAGGCTGCATCAAAGAGGAATAATATTAAAATCACATGAAATATTAGTATCATTATATATTGCCTTGGTAAAATCACACTTGGAATACTGCATCCAGTCCTGGTCATCATGATACAAAAAAGATGTTGAGACTCTAGAAAGATTGCAGAGAAAAGCAACAAAAATTATTAAAAGTCTGGAAACGATGATGAACAGTTGCAGGAACTGGGCATGTCTAGTCAAAGAGAAGGACTAGGGATGACATGATAGCAGTCTTTCAATATTTGAAAGCCTGTCACAGAGAAGAGGGAGGTCAACCTATTCTCCAAAATAACTGAGGGCAAGACAAGAGATGGAAACTTATCAAGGAGAGATCCATCAATTGAGGTTTTAAGACGAGTTTGGACAGCCACTTGTCTGGAAAGAGTATAGGGTCTCCTGCTTGGGCAGGGACTGGACTAGATTAGAAGACCTCCAAGGTCCATTATTCTGTACTTATTCAGAGAAAATAGCTATTCCGTGACTGTATTTCTATCAGTCTTGAACTCCAGTTCTTCTGTTCCAACCTTCTCTTCACAGTTACCTGATACAACAGATTTTTCTATAAAATAAAAGCTGAGTAATTCAACCTTTAAAAATATATCCATTTTTTCCTTTGCTTTTATATTGTACACATATCCATCATGTGATTTTCTTTCAGAACAATGCCAAACATTATCATCTCTACAAGTCATTAAATTTAATTTATAAATTGTCTTTTCCAGCCTCCAATAAAATAGAGAAAATAATTATTTGAAACAGCAATGTGGATTAGTTAGGGATGCCCTCAAAACAAGAGACATCTGGCCAAAGTATTAGTAGAAGATAATGTGACTGATCCTTAAATGCCCATTTCAGAGTCCTGGGGAGCGAAATCTAATTTGGACGGCGGCCCCATCCTCACCTCCCTTTCCTTCTGCTGTAAAACTGCTAAGAGCTTCCCTCTTGCTGAGATTTCATCTAAACACTGATTTAAAACAACCACAGATGTGCTAAATTGGCTCTGAGTAACAGGATGACAGGGGAAAGAAAGGTTTCCCCACTGGTTTTCCGTTGTTTCTCAGCAGGCCGTTTATTACCTGTGCAACTAATAAATGGTCTTTGAAGATGAACCAAGCTGGAGATCCTTGAAATGGTTCAGAGAAAGGGGGTGGTGAAGAAGGAGGCCTGGACCTTTCAAAGATGCCTGGCTTAGGAGAAGGAAGCAGGAGGAATCCTGAACTGATGGATAAACTAATTGGTCACTGAGGTGCTCCTGTTGCCCAGAAGCTTTTTGAGACACCCAGCGTGGACATCTGGCAACATGGCAAGATGGATTATTCTAAAAAGAGGAACTTTGGATGCTGGAAGAGAACTTCCGAGGTAGGTCCAAAATTGTCTCTTCTCCCCAGACCACTCTCGTCTCTCTGTCTCCCTGATGGGGTGGAGAGGAAGCACTTCAGGGTAGAAAGACGTGCCATGGGGGGCCTTGGAAAGGGCACTGGGATCTCCAAGGAGTGTGTAGAAAAGTATAGATCTTTTGTGCTAGTATGTACATATCTAAAATGTGATTTCCATAAATAAATGTATCAGTAGCATGCTCCATTATAATCATGATGTAACAGCAATTGCAAAGACACTACTACACTGTCATATGTGGGGAAAGGACTTTAATTGACCTTTATTTGACCTACTTGTCTTTATTCTCCTAACTTGGGTTTTCACCCTTCTTAAATGAGTGATTAAGTAGCTTCGCAACTCATGTTTGCTGCTTTCAGAAGATCCACCTGTGCAAGATTTCAGCCTACCCCTCCCCATCCTCCTGTCCTTCCCATTCCCAAATATGGAAGGGAGAGAGAGATGCTCCATCAAAGACAAGAGCCGAAAGCAGGAAGTGTCACATCAACCGCTGAGATCAGAAGCTTTAAATAACAGTCTGGTTCTGTGTCCTTGGCTAGAATTCCATCAGTCTGATTTGCCAGACCAAGCAGGAGGTGTCCTGAACATGAAACAAGCAGGGGAAGGGACGGTTCCTGGGCTGCCCCTGGTCAGCTCAGCCCCGTCCGGTCTGACTAAAGCACCAGCTGAGTTGCAGGCTCTCTGGTGTCAGTGAGACGGTTCTCCAAAGGTTACGGATGGTCTGGAATAGCCATCATGGTCTCCTTCTCCTTTTTATGTTGCCTCTGCCTCTGGGGCTCCAGTGTTCCTCTTGGGTCTTGTGATGCATTTTGACTTAAAGAACAGCAGCAAACTAGAACAGACTCTCTAGAAATATGATGGTTATTACTTGTGACATCTCTGCTTATGATTTGATCCGTATTCAGTTCAATTCAGGAAGGAAGAAAGGAAGTCTCAGTTAATCTGTGAGAATGTTTAACACCCAACAGGAAACCTGAAACTCTTGTATTTGTCCCTGTTGTTTACTCATTTCAGTCAGAAGTCTTACCTTTTCCCTTACTTTTTTTCTTAATAGCTGCAGCTAGATAGAAGACAAAAAATGCTTACTGGCAGTCCTTGATTACAGATTGCCTTTTTTAGCAATTATCTGAAGCTGTTACAGTAAAAAAACCCAAAAAAACAGCTTTATGATTCACAGTGACCCACAACCATGGCATTGTCCTTTGGGTGTTGGGCAACTGGCATACAATTATGCCCACTGCAACATCTCATGGCACGTGATCACCAATTGGAAACTTCACAACTGGCTTCCAACAAGTGGAGTTAATGGAGAAGTGAAATAGCAAGACATGATCATATGATGCTTCGCTTAATGATGCAGTGATTTGCTTAACAATAGAAGGGGAAATGATGTAAGTCCAGCCCGGTCACATGTTTTGCTTGGCAACCATGGTGTTTAGCAATGTAGTTGGCATTCCCAATTGTGGTCCCTAAGCGAGGACAGTCTGTATTGGATTTTTGTCTAGTGAAGAGCAACAAAACAATGGTGAAAATCCTAAATAATCACTTTTAAATACTTTGGCCCAATTGACGTAGACTGGCTAATTGGCAGAGCCACGTAGTTCCACTCCTATTCAGGAAGATCTGCTTGGAGCAGAAGTTATATTGTCATGCTGGGCAGCTGGGCTCTTTCTCTCTGTGCTGGGGAGCCCTGCCAAGAGGCTAGAGCCCCAAGAGGTTGCCTCAGTCAAAGGGGAATGAGGTTGGAGATCAGGACTAAACTGTTCCAATATTTGAGGGGCTCCTACAAAGACTTGGGCACCTGGACAAATCTTCAGCTTTCTTTCATGGGTAGAATTGCCGTAATTAAAATGAACATATTACCTAAAATATTATTCCTATTTCAATATATACCAATTAGATTAGAAAAGGATTTTTTTCGAAATTTCAATCAAATTATACTTAAATTCATTTGGCAAGGGAAAAAACCAAGGATTAAATTAAAATTATTACAGGATGTTAAGGAAAGGGGGGTTTTTGGCCTTCCCGATCTGGAAAAATACTATCAATCTACAATTTTACTGTGGTTGCGGGATTGGATTCGACTGGAAAATTGGAGATTATTACAACTGGAAGGTCATGACATGCAGATTGGATGGCATGCCATGTTATGGGATGAGAAGTATAAAGCTCACCAGTATTTCCGGAGGCATCACATCAGACGGGCACTAATAGATGTATGGATTAAAATTCGACGACAGAATTATAGGCAAGTCCCCAATTGGATCTCAATATTAGAAAGGTATATACACCCAACGTTTATTCAGTTAGGGAAAGTAATAACTTATAAAAACATATTAGATGAGAGAGGAGAATTAAAATCGAGGAAAAATCTCCAAGATGTAGGGATAGAATTAGAATGGTGGG
>NW_015386669.1:209912-212130 GCF_001527695.2 Protobothrops mucrosquamatus | reverse complement strand
TTACCGCTGGAGGAATTTGAAAAGGACGGCTGGGATTAAAGACGAATGATAAGATAGAAATGTATGTTACTTTAGAATAGATAATGTATATAAAATTTAATGTATATGTAGAGATAATGAATTGATTGTAAAATATGGTATAATCTGATAAGAATGTATATACTGGAATGTCACGTCAAATCCAATGTTTTTTTTTAAATTGTTTTATAAATAAAAAGTTTTTAAAAAAAAAAAAAAAAGAGAGAGGGCCAAACTATTTTCCAAAGTGGCAAAACAAGAAACAATGGATGGAAACTAACCAAGGAGAGAAGCAACCTGGAATTAAGGAGAAATTTCCTAATGGTGAAAGCGATCAACCAATGGAACACCTTGCCTTCAGAAGTTGTGGATGCTCCATCACTGAAGGCTTTCAAAAAGAGACTGGACAATCATTGATCTGAAATGATATAGGGTCTCCTGCTTGAGCAGGGGGTTGGACTAGAAGACCTCCGAGGTGCTTTCCAACTCTATTATTCTATGTTCTATGTTCTAGGACAGAGTTCCTCAACCTTTCTGGCTTGGTGGCCTGGAAGGAAAGGGAGCAGCAGGGAAATGTGTGTGCGCATGGCCCCACACGCGCATGCGCAAATGGGTGTGCACACAACAGCAGTGCTAGTGTGCATGCACAAGTGGGCCACGTGCACCCATGCCACACCCGCTGGTGCCCGTGTGCATGTGCAAATGGGCTGCTGGAGCCTGCGTGATGCTGGTGGAAGTGCTAGCATCCCCGCGCATGCACAAATGGGGCTGATAGTGCCCGTGCGGCAGTGCTACCGCGAGTGGGGTGGGGCTCGCCAGCTATTCCTGGGGCCCAGTGGCCAACAGGCTGTGGCTCACTACCGGGCCACGGACCATAGGTTGGGGACCCCTGTTCTAGGACTTCTTGTTCCACAGCTTTCAGCTGCCCTCCTGCAGCAATGCTCTCTGCTGACCTGCCAGGTAATCTAGAGGCACCTTCTCTAGGACGCCTCTTAAGGGGTCCTGACTGATAGCCGATTCACACACAGCTCTGTCTGCGAGCCCTCTGGCATAAAGAAATAGAGCTTTGGACCCATTTGGTATTTGTCTCTAGTTGATAACTCACAGTTTATACATTATTTATAAAAATTAGAAGGCAACATCATGGAGCAGATCTAAGCTTTGTAAAGTCTGTTTCCTTCTTCTAAGCTCCTAAACTAAGTTAGCAAATATTAGAGTTCTTTCCTGTGGACTTTGAGATCGCCTGGTCATTACTGGCTGGTCAGGGTTTAACTGGCCTGTTTTGTTTGCTTCTTTTTCTTTCTTAAAGGAAATCTGAAATCAGATTATTTGATGAAGATGAAGATGAAAGCATGGATCAGCCCTGGAGTCAGAGCCAGTTTTCTGCCAGTCCAGCTGAGATCAGCCCAAGATATGGAGAAAGGAGTGGAAGTCTCAAGATTTGTGGCTGCCAATTTCTATCAGAAAAATGGTTGAAGACCTGGTTGTTTAGTACAATAAAAGGAATGCATGGAGAGAAGAACACTAGCAGTAGAAAGATAATTTTTGTAAGCAAATATTCTTGAGGATCCTTTCTTGCATAAAAAGATGACAAGCTTCAGGTATAAAATAGCATGTGTTACTTAAGTCTTCTTGAACTAAGAGCCTGCAGCACATTCTTCTTCAGTCAAGTAAGAAGCTGAACTGCAGAGGTCAAACACAGAAAGAGAGAGCTGAACTGGGAAAGAATGAAAACTTATATGCATTTTATTTAAATGCAAATTAGCCGAAGCATGGGTTTTAGTACAATATACACTGATTTTAACATGGCTTTTCCAAACTAATTGTGTTCATTTTCTGTCTCTGTGCCATAATAGGGTCTGCCTTGGTTGATTAAACTCTTTGAGTTTAACTGACACTCCTTCTAAAGATGATATGGACACAGCATTCCTTAAGGAAAGAGACCCAAAGGATCAATTAGAAGACAAATTCAATCAAAAGATCATGTTACCTGCCAGAGTTTTTGTTGTGTTCTTTGTATTCCCCCCCCCTTAATCCCCTATGCATATCCTGATCACCCATTAAGGGTGATTGCCCTTCACCATTGATCGCCCATTAAGGGTGATTGCCCTTCACCATTGATTGCCCATTAAGGGTGATTGCCCTTCTCCATCTGCATACAGTTTCATGCCCGTTGCTGGTTGGCTAACTAGCAACAGGG
>NW_015386669.1:197499-206386 GCF_001527695.2 Protobothrops mucrosquamatus | reverse complement strand
TGCCCGTTGCTGGTTGGCTAACTAGCAACAGGGTCTTGCCAGCCAATGGAATTGTGTGATTACAAGCCAGGGGAATCCCATAAAAGAGGGCTCCCCTGGCCCAGAGAGCCAGTCCGGATTTACTTTATGCCTTGCCAATAAACCAAGAGCTGACTGTCACTCGACTCGTGTCTTACTGCCTGCGCGATCTAACAGTTTTTATTTTCTAAGAGAAAAGGATTCTGGTCAGGGTAACTGGAGACTCCAGCTTGTGATGAAAAGGAAATTAAGAAGTCGAGTATTCAGGTATGGTTTGAAATTTCTAGAAATAATGTGTTGAGCTGAATGCAAGGTTACAAACATGTCCCTGGAGCAATCCAAAACAAATGCAATTTAGGAGTGGCTTGGGTTTTTCTTTTTATTTTCTACATCTAATAAAACTGTGGCCACAACTGGGTTTACATGGGGTATCTGGGTATAACCTAGGCAAGTTCTAACACTCTGGACTTAATTCAGATGAGTACCCTTGAGTTCACCTCCAGCTCCTGATGGGAGGTAAAATGTCGCAGTGACCTCTCCTGCAAAACCCGGGCTTTCCTGTTCCTGGAAGAAACTTGCAGGGATAGCATGCAGAAAGCATGATTGAGCAGGGAAACAGGGCAGATGTTGGAGGATGTGGTCTTGTGAACACAGGCAAACCTGGCCCTGGGACGAGGGAGAAAGCAATGACCAGGAAGGGAGCAGGAAAGACAGCTTAGGCCTGGAAAGCAGAAAGACTGAGAAAGAATTTCTCAAAATAACCCTACCCTGGGGCAGAAGAGTTTCTCTCTCCCCCCCCCCCTCTCTCTCTCTCTCACACACAATAGAGCAGCGGTCCCCAGCCTCTCCAGCTTGGTAGCCTGGTCTGGCATGTGTGTATGTGTTTGGGAGTGAGTGGCAGGTGCACGTACACAACTCCATCTGTGTGAGCAGTGGGTGTGCTACCCTCCACTTGTGTGAATGGAGCTTCACACGCAAGTGGAGGGTGCTTGCGCTCGCACATGAAGCTCCACTCTCGCGAGCAACAGGCACTTTTGTGCTCACAAGTAAAGCTCCACTTGTGCGAGCAGAGGGCGCTCGCGAGTGAAGCTCCATTTGCCTGAATGGAGTTTCGCATGTGAGTGCAAGTGTTCTCCGCTCACGCGAGTGAAGCTTTACGCACATGCCTGCTTGCCCATCTCTCCCACAGCCCGGTTTTGAACAGGCCCCGGCCCGGGATTTGGGGACCCCTGTAAGAGTGACCAACATAGTCCTGAGTTAAGCAAAGTTTAATGGTAAAATACGAATCATCAGACATGTTGTAGATGTCGTCCTTTGAGAATCTTGCATTTCAGCAGCGCTATTAGGTGGTGTTAGATTCTGGACTAAAGAGAAGGCTGACTTGCTTCCGCCCATCTCTGCATCAGGGCATGCAATGGGCTGCCTGGGTGGCAATCACTGTCTCCGACTGTCCTCCAAGGTCATAGAGGGTAAAGCCCAGCAGAGTTTGCTCCCTCAAGACTGTCCCTGGATAATGTCAGAAGGAAGAGCACAGGCTGCTTTTGCACCCATCCAGCGAGGGATGCCTTCAGCCTGTCCCATTCATAAGCTGGGGGTGAGTCAGTGGCGATAAGACAGGGATATGGCAGGAGAAGACTATTTTGTCAGGACAAATCTGCTGTGATCAGGTTCAGATGGAGACTCTGCTAAGCCAGCCAATGGGACAAGGAAGCCTCCTGCACGTTCTATTCCAAAGAACTATTTGTTAATTATATTAATATTGAAGACAGTTTTGCTCTGGGAACATTTCTGATTAAAAATAGAGAGCTGAAGATAAAAAGTCTAAACATCAAATAGAAACCGGCACTTTCTGGCGTGAGAATCATAGCATCAAATCACAAAAGCTGTTACAAAGCGAACTGCATGTGAGGAAATGTCTTCCTTGCTGAAAAGGTTCAAGAGTAATGGCTGCAATACCAACCAGAGTCCCAGCTGCCTTGCTTGCCAGAGAAATGGGTCTCCCTCTCCCTCCCTCCCTCCCCCCCTCTCTCTGCTGTTTTCAAGTCAGGAAGCTTTCGGTACATATAAACAACCACGGAGTCAGTTTCTGTTCACATATTTCTGTCTGGGCCTCCTGAGGGCTTGTGCTCCAGGACCATTCAGAAGAAGCTGACTATCTTGGCTTATTTGACTGACTGGGATTAAGCCTCTTGCAAAGCTTTATCCACTGTGGCCATAAGCATCTTTGAACCTTCCTCGCAGCTCCTGACTTTGTCCCACTGTAAAAGCACACTGGTGGGAGATAGCACATGGATCAATCAAAACAGGCTACCTTGTTTAACAAATGTTTGCAAATACAATGGGTTTTTAAAAAAATGTTTTGGGAAGAAGAAGGCATTTGTTCAGATGTAACAAATTGTAAATGCGAGGTAGAAACAGTCACTGGCTTTGGATGTGTTGAATGTGGATGCATGTTGCAGCTTGGCTAATGATTTGCAAAATCATTCTGGATGGGCACTGACAAGGAAAGTTGAATTCCTGCTGAGAAAATGTTGGGATTCCTGCAAGAAGCATCAGCGAAGGACCAGGAAGCCCGGAAGGGGAGGCCTGTGTGCAGTGGTGGGATTCAAATAATTTAACAACCGATTCTCTGCCCTGGCTCGAGAGGGGAAGATCTTGTTCCCTCCTGGGCAGCAGGAGAAGAGCGCCTGGCTTCCGTGTCCTGCCAAGGCCGGAGAGGAGAGAGGAGCTGGGTCAGCTGAAGGAGAGCCTTGTGGTTTTCCCTCAAGGTCGGGATGCTGCTTTGCATCCCTTGCCTCATCCTCCAAGGGGGCCATTTTTTTCAGTTTCGCTCTTGGCAGTCAGCCCAGATGCAGGAAAGGGCAGCGGAGGCTTGATTGTCAGATCTCTAAAGACCAAGTGGGGTAAATTTGAAAGGATGCCAGGCAATTGCTCATCCTAATTAATGTCAGTGACTTAAATGAACATGGTGTTATTCACTGGATTATTACTTCTTTCTTCCCCCTGACTAACTCAGTCCCTCATAAACCTCACAAACTTCGCTCTGAGGCATTTTTCAGAACCACACTTTGTTTGGGGAATGAGCTTCCCAAAGCTCCCACAACAATTTTCCAAATGATTTTCCTTTACATTTTCTTGTACAACAACGGGGGGGGGGGGAATATCATCTTGCCTCCTCCACAGAACAGTATTTCCGATCCTGGAAATGTTTCTTTCCAAGTCAAAAATTCAGGATGGGGAAATAAGAAGAGGAAAGCATCCACATTTTACACATGGCACAGAGAAGAAGATTTCATTTCAGTTTTGAAAGCTCTTGTTAAAAAATGCACTCTTGCGAGCGGCGCACTCTCAAAACAATTCTCCTGTGCGGAGCGCATGTGTCTCATAATCGCGTCTCGCCGCACTGTACCAAGCCTTGATGAATCATCATGTCAAATACAAATACATCACATCACACGCAATGGATCGGCTTGGCATCGATCAAATACGGAGATTTACAGATTAGTCTTCAAATATCAAAAAGGAGGACATGTAGGAGGACACTTTTTGAGAGAGGACAAAACTTACAAAAGAAGGACTGTCCTCCCTAAAGGAGAACGATTGGTCACCTTAGTAGACACCACTGCGGCACCACCTTGGACATGTCAAAGTGAAGGGATGAGCCAGGAAACGTGTCTGCAGATGCTTTTCAAAGAAGCAGCCCCAACTTCTCTCCCCCACAGCAATACTGGAGCCATGGAATGGCTCTGTGATCATTCTGAAAATAACCATTGCATTTTCTGTCCTTCTGCATATTAGAAAAAAGTGATTTAAATGGCTTAATAAGACAGGAATCCACTAGTTCACAACTAATGCTGTGAAAATCTGAAATGTAACCTGATTTCAGCATTCTTGAAATGCTACTATGAAGAATCCTGGGAAATTCCTTCTCCTCTGCTCAGATATCTGTCTCAGAAGCCTCGTCATCCCTGGCATCCTTTCTCAAGCAACGTCAAGGAATAAAGGGGTCTCCTTCCCTGGAATCTGCCTTGTGTGAATGCCCAGGCTGAGATGTGGGTTTAAGTGGGCACTTTGTGTGGTTTGGGGCTGTGGCAGAGGATCCAGCTCAATTCCAGTTGCAGGTAGAAAGGTGAAAAAATGAAGAGGAGAATGTAACTGAAGGAGACTGAAGTCCTCCTCCTGCTCCTCCTGCTCCTCCCCACTCAGTAAAGGACGTGCCTTATGTGCGGATGGCCAGGAAAGAGCCACCCCCAACCTGCCGGCCCTGGGGGGGAAGGTGCATCATTGTCTGGCTGCCTCATTATCTGGGCGCTGAGAGATTCATAGAGTCACAGGGCTGGAAGGGACCTTGAAGTTCTCCAATATCTGGCACCCCTCTTGATTGGTGCCCTTTTGTGAGTTGGCGGATCTCTGTTCCCACCCCTGTCATGTTTATAAGCTCCATTTGAAAGCTTCCATGAGGATCATGACTGGAAGTCTCTTGGAGGAAATCCATACATGCTTGACAGCACATTTGCTTTGTGAAAAATGTCTTACAACTCCTGCGGAGAGCTCAGTTTTCAGAGGAGATAATCAAATATGTCCAGCACCGCAGAGATATATTTTATTTATCTTTGAGTTATTCCATGTCTCCCCTCTTTTGCTTTGTTCTTATACACTGAGATCAGTTTGGTACCTCCTGTGTGTGATACTTTTTTAAAAATAAAATATCTTTAACTCAAACTGCTCTTCAAGTCAGACTTAGGAAGACTTGCAGCTATGCAAATAGGCTCCTGGCCACAGCTGCCACCCTCACATCTAGAGACAGCCGGGGGACACGTGGGCTCCCAAACCACGAAACTGTAACCCATTCAGATCAGGCTGCTGTTCAGTTCCAAAGTTCAGCGTTCTCCTTCCCAAGAGCACCTGCTTATTGTCTGGATTTATAAATTTTAGATCTATCGAGATTCTCAGTCCTCCAGGTGAGGGTTGTCCCACGGGTGCTTTTTCAAGAGGCAACTGGACTTGTTTTGTTTTTCGCTTCTCATCCAAAAAGCTTCTCCCCTCCGTCTCTTGCTCCTCTAAAGAAAGAATGAATAAATGAAAGTACCTGAGGCTGATCTGTTGGTTTGCAGCACATCCATTTTTCTCATATGCTCCTAAATTAAGATAATTTTTAAAAAATTAAAAAATAAAATCACAAGGCTAGCAAGCATAAACACTTTTATCCAGTGGTGGGATTCAAATATGTGAACAGCCGGTTCTCTGTGTGGATGCCGCTTCCGGAAGTCCATTCTGGGCCTGGGCAACAAAACATTAGCTACCGGTTCTGCCAAAGTGGTGCGAACCGGCTGAATCCCACCACTGCTTTTATCAGGCAAATTGATCCTGGCAAAAGTTAAACTGCCTTTCTATCCTCCATAGCAGGAAGCAGGCTGACCACTTTTCCACTCACTGGGGAGAGCCGTGTGTGTGTGTGTGTGTGTGTGTGTGTGTGTGTGTGTGTGGTGGTCTGGAAGCTCATATTCGGAAACCAACACAAAAGGACAAAAGTATTCCTGAAATCCTGGGAAGAGAGGCGGTATTAAGAGCAGACCAGGTTGGCCCCTCCTTGATCTCAGTGTAAGGAGGGGAGAGGAAGCACAGCAGACTGCAGTTTTAGCTATCAGTGGAGCAGAGTTCCAATCGTTGGTCGCGTGCAACCAAGTTGGGTCAGGTCTGTCCTGCAGAGCTGAGCTCTGAGCTCTGAAAAGGCCCCTCAGACAATTGAGACGGGTCTAGGACAACTCGCCAGGGCCAACTCGCCACAGGCTAAGACTTGACAGGACAAGAGTTACACCAATATCAAGAAAAATGGCGGAATAGAATCATTAAAGAAAATATACCAAAGGAAGGACAACATGAAATGTGAACGAGAAAAAATAAAATATTTTTAAAATTATTTTAAATAATTGAATTGTCCCATGGTGAGTTAGCCTGTGGCAAGTTGGTTCTGGCAAGATGACCCTCCTGAACTGAGATAGGTGGCAGCAATAAGCACAATATTCTTGTTACCCTTTGTTTAAATCTCGGGCCAGAAATGCAGCGCTCTGGTCTTGTAGGCTTGGGAACGGTTTCATAGAAGCATCCCTCATACTAGAGTTACGTTCATCCCCCCCCCCCCCCNTACGTTCCCCCCCCCCCCCCCCAGACTCTCAAAAGGCCAATTCTGTGGAGACCACAGGTGGACAGGGGCTGTGAGTGGGTTATGCCACACTTACCCACCGCAGGTGACAATGCAAAATCCCCTGCGGTTTTTGCTGGTAGTGTGGTTGCTGCCTTGCAGGTTCCCACTGCCTTGAGGAGAGATTGGCTACAAGGACACCACCCAAATTTGGGCTGAGAGCAAGGAACCATTTCTTTCCAATCCCCCAAATGGTTGCAAAGTGTTGAGTCTTCCCCTCCCCACAAGCTGCTCCAGCAGGGTGGTTCTCCTCCTTTCCCAGATAAATGCTCAGACTTTGTCTATGTCTTTGGGAAGAAGGAGGCAACTAGCCATGTGACTTGGAAGCAGGAACCCAGAACCCACCTAATAGACTCCATGTCTCCATGTCAACTTGAGAGTGGCTTGGTGGAAAGAATTTCTGGATGACAATAATAATAAAAAAAGAATTTATTCTCCCTTCCAAATCTCTAGCATTTGCTCCAGATTTTGCTTTTTTGAGGGGAAAAATCCTGTTCTTGACTATAAATTCTTTATTCAGGTGACAATTAGGAAACTTTGCCTACTCCTGATTAACTCAGACTTCATAATAAACTTAAACAGCGGTACTATTAAGAAGAGACTCTGGCTGGCCCCTCCATCATTCCCTGGATGGGGCAAAATTAGCTCAGCCAGATTTGCAAGAGTCTGTGGTTACAGCCTCCCCATAGAACATAGTTCTACTCATCCTATGGGGCTGCCTTTTGGATCAGGTCTATTTTGTGGAGCTGATGCTAAGGTGATCACTTTTTCTTAGAGGCCACCCCCACTATGTACTGGCAAGCCTCTGGTAGCCATTTTGTGATTGTGCCCACCACCCGGTTTCAAGATTTCTAATACAATCAGCAGCCTGAAAATTTGGTCTACTCCACTGTCTAATAATAATGTTTAATAATTCTTTGCCTTCTTCTAGGCAGGATTTACTTTCTTGGAGATTAATTAGTCACAGATATTAAAATATATTTCCTTTTTCCCCATTAGAGAGCTATTTGTCATTGTATCACCCAGTTACTAATTCCCAACTCATGATATGACATATTATACTATAAGTCATTAAAGGAGCTGCATTGGATGATCATTTGATAAACAGAGCCATAATTTAAACATGCTTCTCCATAATGTTCAGTGAGAAATAAGATTTATTTTATTAAATAAATTTTAATTATGGACTAATTCCAACAGAGGAAGGTTGACATGGATTGTAATTTGCATACAAGTTTATTTGCAAGTGCTGGAAAATATCTCCTGTCAGCTTCAGGCTTTGGTGGTACTTACTGCTACCCAGACAAACATGCATTCTACAAATATTGCTGATATCCTTAGAAGGGCAGCATTTATCAATGGCCTTCCCAGTGGTGCCACTCCCTCCTCTTCAAAGCTCTTTGGAAGTCAGCCACAGACTCCTTTCTGCTGAACCTGCCTTGTCGAGGGTGCACAGAAAGTGAGGCAATCCACAGAAGAAAGCAGGAATGGCCCTTCGGTCAATGTCCGCCCCCTGAGCAATTCCTATGGTAGCAAATGCATTAAATGCAAGGGTTTGCTCCCTGGTGGTCCCAGGACAAGCCAACTGTCCCCCAAATCTGAGTTGTGGCTAAAAGGACAAACCTTTTCCTGCATTTAAAACCTTCTGAGATGACACCACAATTGGTGTGTATTTGCAACTGGTATCGTAATGGAGGGTGAGGGCTGGAGCAGAGGCAGAACAGGGTTCTATCTGTTGTGTCCTGAGCCTGCGGAAGCAGGCTCCGGACGTTGCAAGAGTCCCGGGCATTTGCAAAAGCTGCCCGGGACCAGACTGAGCGGCGCCGGCCTTGCGCGCATGCACAAGGCGGGAAAAGACCGCCTTGTGATTGGTTGGAATTGCCCGGGGATCAGAGGGTATAAATAGAGGCCTGCGTGCCTCTGCTCGGGTTGTTCGTAGATTGTAGTAAGAAAATAAAGATATGTTGGAAATGCATTGCTTCAAGCGCCATTATTCTATGGACTTAACACTGGCGACGAAGGTGGGATTCAGTCTAAATAGCTAGGGAAGCTTGAAGACTCACCCAAAGAAGTCCGGAAGAGGAACAACGGCGTTGAAGTCAGAGTCTATCCTGCTAGTACAGCATCGCTGGAGGGTGAGTGCGGCTGAAGAAAACCCTGTTCCTGATCATGGTGAAAATTGGGCGGTTAGCTGAATTTGATGTCTCTCACCCAAAGAAGTGGGAATCTTACGTTGCAAGAGTAGAGACTTACTTCCGCGTAAATCAGATAAGGGAAGAAGGTCTAAAGGCTGCCACAATGTTGTGTGTTTGTGGGCAAAACGCCTTGGAGATCACCGAGAATCTAATCGCCCCGGCCTCGCTAGAAACTGTCTCATACTCCGATTTGAAGAAAGTTTTGAAAGAACACTTCCAGCCTAAGCAATCTATCATTGCTTGGAGGCACACATTTCAACTGAGGGATCAGCAAGCTGGGGAATCTGCAAAAGAATACATTGCAGCTTTGAGAAGAGCAGCTAAACCGTGTGATTTCAAGGACTTAGAGGAAAGACTGCGTGATCGTTTTGTGTGCGGACTGAGGAACAGAGACTTACAGCAGAAGCTGTTTGCTAAGGAAGATGTCTCTTTCCAAGATGCTCTGCGAGAGGTTACGGCAGAGGAAGCTGCA
>NW_015386669.1:193413-196177 GCF_001527695.2 Protobothrops mucrosquamatus | reverse complement strand
ATCCTGTGCCTGTAGTGAGCCACATTTTGGCTTCTCTCAAAGAGGGCAAGATTTTTGCTAAGCTTGATCTGGCTCAAGCGTATCAACAGCTGCCTGTTGATGATGCAGCAGCAGAGGCTCAAACCATTGTCACCCATCGAGGGGCTTTCAAGGTGAAAAGGTTACAGTTTGGGGTGAATGTCGCTCCTGGCATTTTTCACAGTGTAATGGAAAACACCCTGAGGGGTATTCCTGGTGTATGTCCTTATTTTGATGACGTTCTCATCGCTGGAGACTCTCCACAAATGCTGGCTGAGAGGTTAAGGGCTGTTTTGCTTCGTTTCTGAAGAGCAGGCCTTAAATTAAAACAGGACAAATGTAAGATTGGTGTGCATTCCACTGATTTCCTGGGATTCAGGATAGATGCTCAGGGTATACACCCGTCTGATGCTAAGCTCAAAGCTATTCAACAGGCTCCAAGCCCCAAGTCTAAGGGCGAATTGCAAGCCTTCTTGGGTTTACTGAACTTCTATTATGCTTTTCTTCCTCATAAAGCTGCTATTGCTGAACCCTTGCACAGACTTCTAGACAAAAATGCCTGTTGGCGTTGGACCAAAGTCCATGAGGCCAGTTTCAATGAGGTTAAGGCCTTGCTTACATCCAATGCGGTATTAGCTCATTTTAATGAGCAGTTGCCAGTGTGTTCAGACTGGGTGACTTGTGGAAACGGGGTTGGGGCACATTGGTTCTCTGAATGACAGAACGGCCCCATATCTCACACACACTGTAAAATTAATGCAACAGTTAGTAACACACACCTTACCATGGTGGCGTCCATGTTGGGCGCAGTATTATTTTATCTAGGGGGGAGGGGTGTTGTGTCCTGAGCCTGCGGAAGCAGGCTCGGGACGTTGCAAGAGTCCCGGACTTTTGCAAAAGCTGCCCGGGACCAGACTGAGCGGCGCCGGCCTTGCGTGCATTCGCAAGGCGGGAAAAGACCGCCTTGTGATTGGTTGGAATTGCCCGGGGATCAGAGGGTATAAATAGAGGCCTGCGTGCCTCTGCTCGGGTTGTTCGTAGATTGTAGTCAGAGAATAAAGATATGTTGGAAATGCATTGCTTCAAGCGCCATTATTCTCCGGACTTAACACTATCCACTTCTTCTGATATGTTAGACATGCTGTCAGAGAGACGAGGGGATCGGCCTTTGCTCCAAAGCATCTGTAGGCAGGACAAGAGGTAGCTGATGGAAGCTTAACAAAGGGAGATCCAACCCAGATCCAACGTAGAGGAATTTCAGGTCAGTGAGAAGATTAATCAGCGGAAGGGCTTGCCTCGAGAAGTTGTGGATGCTCCCTCACTGGAGCCTTTAAAGAAGAGACTGGGCAATCACTTGTCAGAAATGTTATAAGGCAGGGGTCGCCAACCTGTGGGCCACGGCCCACTACTGAGCCATGGCCTGCTGGCCAGTGGGCTGCAAAACAGGCTGTCCAGTGAGTGCAGGTTTGTGCATGCACTCACGCCCCCACTTGCACTAGCACGGATGCCACTAGCAAAAAGGGGCGCCGTGCGGTGAAAATAGCATGTTGCAGGTGAAAATGGCGCACCGCATGGCAAAAATGGGGTGGTGCTAGCAAGTGTCATGTGGGTGCTAGCACTGCCCTGTTTGCATTGTGTGTGCTCGTGGTCCCATTTGTGCGTGCACACGCGCATGTAAAATGCTTCCCCCTCCCTTTCCCTTTGGTCCACCAACCGAGAAAGGTTGGAGATCTCTGTTATAGGGTCTCCTGCGTGAGGAGGGGGTTGGACTAGAAGATGTAAAAGGTCCCTTCCAATTGTGTTATTCTATGTTCTATGACTATATAATTTTGAACCCTTTTAATTACATATTTTCCCACTGATCCATCTGTGTATTGCAGCCAAAACTCTTAGTTCATTTTATCATACATTCTGTAACCCATTCTTCCTTTGTTTCAAATTTCAACAAAAGTTTATACATTTTAGCAATTGCATGTTCACCATTGGTGCACAACTGTATTTCAAATTTTGTCTTATTATCTATTTTGAATTTTTCTAATAACTGTAAATGGAAAACCATTGACAACTATATCCCTCTGCTATTGGTTCTTCTCTTGACTTCATTTTATATTCCCCTTGACAGTTTTCCATTTTTATCCATTTTATCTATGTTATCTATTTTTCTTTGTTGTTTTTCTCTATGGAATTCTTCTAATGGAATATCTATTCCATGTTCTCAATATATCTAACAGAATAATTTTTAAAATCCACATTAATTTTAATGTTATTGTGCCAGAAGTATTCATGCCATCCAAAGCTCAGGTCATGATCTTTTCTCTTGAAAAGTCTCCTGTTCCTCCATCTCAGTTCCTCCATTTCATCCAGACCAAATCACAAGCTGCAAAACACAGTTTGAAATCCGGCAAAGCCAGCCCTCCCCTTTCTTTTGCATCGTGTAACAGTTTATATTTAACATTTCTCCTTGCCATACACATTTCAATATAGTTTTTTGCCATTGTTTAAATGGTACATCAGTTGTCAAAGCAGGTATTGTCTGAAACAAAAACATAGGACTAACTACTATTCCTCACTCATCGCGTCATCAGATAACCGCCCGGCCGCCCTCTTCAGGGTGACCCGCTCCCTCCTTCAATTGAGGGGGGGGGATCCCCTGGAGGGGAGGGCCGAGGATTTTGCTCAATATCTGCATGACAAAGTCACGCGGATCCGAGAAGGCTTGGATACCGACTGGTTGGCCCAGGGGGAG
>NW_015386669.1:176132-192511 GCF_001527695.2 Protobothrops mucrosquamatus | reverse complement strand
TAAAGCGCTCCATGGCATAGGACCTGGCTACCTCCGAGACCGCCTTCTGCCACAGATTCCCTCCCATAGACCGGTACGCTCCCACAGAGTGGGTCTCCTCAGGGTGCCGTCGGCCAAGCAATGTCGACTGGCGACCCCCAGGGGGAGGGCCTTCTCTGTGGGTGCCCCTGCCCTCTGGAATGAACTACCCCCCGAGATCGGGATGATTCCGGATCTCCTTACTTTCCGCCGCGCCCTCAAGACATGGCTTTTCCAACAAGCGGGCCTGGCTTAGGGAGGATTTTTAAATTGGGTTTCTTAGAAATTTTAATTACCACAACACTAAAATATTGGTTTTAATTTGGTTTTATTCGGTGGGGTGTGTGGGTTTGTCTTTGTTTTTTAAAAAATGTTGTGAGCCGCCCTGAGTCCTTCGGGAGAAGGGCGGGATATAAATTGAATAAAATGAAATGAAATGAAAATAATTGAAAACATTTACTTTTACCACAGAAATTCACCTTGACAGCAACAATATCTTTTAAATCTTCTGATTCAATCTGCAAATACACTAGCATTTTTTTTTATCAACTGCTAGTCATCAGGAGCTGCATGGAAGATCTTGTAGAGTTTAAGCAATCTGAGAACAGCCAGAGCTCTGTTAAAAATAACCTCCATGTTGCCCATCTCATAGTTTTCTGCAGGAGTCATTAGCCTCACCAAAGTTAATCAAGTTCCAAAGATAACAATGCAGGCAAAGGGCCAAAGATTTTAATGCTGACCAGTTAAAACTCCCTGGTGACATCTTAATCATCTTTCTGTTCAATATCACCGTTATCCTGGGAGCTTCAGATGAATCTATTGGGCTCTGCTAACTGTCTTTTAATAATATCATTTGTTTCATTTTTCCTGATTAGTTTTCTTGGACTTATTAATGTTTTACTCTAGAAGGGGAAAAAAAGGCACAAATTGCCTCTCTGGGGTAAAAAAAAAAAAAGTAGTCTAGAGACTAAAGACTGTGTGGCAAATAAAAGATGGTCAGGAGGGGTGGTGGATAAGTGGACTTTGCTATAAACAAAGAGGAAGACTTGAGAGATGACCTACACAGAAATTGACAGCAAGCATGACGAGTCGAGACCTTGGTACAAAACAAGAGAAGAAACTCAACGGAAAGAAGGGTGGGAAAGATTAATCAAAGGTGAAGAGGTCTTTCTGACATGGAAAGCCTAGTCTACTGGCACACCCCAGTGTGAGCCCCCAAAGCCCAAGTATCTCGGTCAGAGGAGGGGAGGGCCTTCTTGCCCCTTCTCTTCCAGGTCTACAGGCAGAGCAGACAAGGGTTGGCACAAGAGATGGAAGAAGTTCATAAACGATTTAGATGAGTGAATAGAAGGGGAACTTATCAAATTTTCAGATGATACTAGGCTGTCAGGAATAGCCAACACCCTAGCCAAGATCCAGAGGGATCTTGACAGACTTGAACAATGGGCCCTAACAAAATGAAATTCAATGTATGGAAAAGTAAAGTCTTACACTTAGGCAAGAAAAACCAAAAGTACACGTATAGATTGGATGAAACCAGGCTTAATAGCAGCAACTGTGAGAGGGATCTTGGATTCTTAGTGGACAATGAGTTAAATATGAGCCAACAATGTGCTGCAGCAGCCAAAAAAGCCAATGCAATCCTAAATTGCATTAACAGAGGGATTCAATCAAGATCACAGGAGGTACTAATACCACTCTATAAAGCCTTAGTAAGACCACATCTGGAATACTGCAGGTGTTTTGGTCTCCACACTATAAAAAAGATGTTGAGACTCTAGAAAAAATGCAGAGAAAAGCAAGAAAGATGATTAGGGGACTGGAAGCTAAAACATATGAAGAACGGTTGCAGGAACTGGGCATGGCTAGTCTAGTGAAGAGAAGGACCAGGGGAGACATGATAGCAATGTTCCAAAGTTTGAGGAGCTGTCACGGGGGGGGGGGGGGTGTCAACCTATTTTCCAAAACATCTGAGGGCCAGACAAGGAATAATGGATGGAAACTGATCAAGGAAAGATTCAACCTAGAAATAAGGAGAAATTTTCTGGCAGTGAGAACAATCAACCAATGGAACAGTTTGCCTTCAGATGTTGTGGGAGTTTCATCACTGGTGGTTTTCAAGAAGAGACTGGAATGCCATGTGTCAGAAATGGTGTAGGGTCTCCTGCTTGGGCGGGGGGGGTTGGACTAGATGACCTACAGGATCCCTTCCAACTTTGTTATTCTGATTCTGATTCTGAAGTTGCTGTTGCTGTCTGTGTCTCACTCAAATGAAGAAAATGGTGCAGAAAGTGGGGAGGAAAAGAAAGATGATCTACCTATATATTCCAGAAACTTGAGAATAAAGAAAGGCATGGATTCCAGGCACATTTTTCCAAATCCTCACTGTTGGGTCATGCTCTGCCCTCAAACTAACCTCAGCACATGCATGGGCTGACAACTGTTTTTGGCCACGTGCCTGTAGTGTCACCTTGTCCCCCAAAGCATGAGTGAGATCTATTGTGTCATTCACAGATGTGTTGGCTCTGAAGGTGAGGTTCCCTTCTGTTCTAACATCATCCCAGGGCAATTTCCACTCAGACTTTCTCATCATAACCTTGGAGAGATTGCAGTGACGCCATAGAGGGAGGAAAGGCAATGGCACAATGGCAAGAGTTCCCTGCCAAGTCACAGAGGGATGGTGAGCAGACTGGGGAAAGGGCTTCAGCTGAGAGGAAGTGGCTTCTGTGTTCCGTGAATGCAGGATGATCCTTCCTCCTCCTCCTCCCACACGACACAGTTAACTTTCTGGGGCTTCTTCCTTCCTGGGGAATTGAGGCAAGGGGCTTTAGTCCTTTCTTCCCTCTCTTGCTGGGATGACAGGTGAGATGGTCACCCCAGTGAAGGGGAGACCCTTGGGATAAGGCTATTGTTTTGATCCTTTCCAGGAATGACCCTTTCTTCTTCTCCTTCGCTTCCTTTTGAAGGCTGTTATGGGCAATGGGTTCTCCTGCTCCCACCGCCCTGGGCTCCTGTGCTCTTGGGCTCCCTTGATTCCGCTCCTACAGAGCCCTGGCCTAAATGTTGCTCAGCCAGTCCCACTTGGTGCCACTCTAAGCCAAGACTGGATTGGCTGAGCCACTTGCAGAACAACAAGATCCTTCAGAGGTTCATCCTTCAGGCACTCTCTTCTGAGGCCACTTGCCTTTTGGGGGGGTGGGGGGGACAGCTGAATGCCCAGATAAACAGGTAGTAAAATGTCCAAAGAGTTGCTTTGAGAATATATGAAAGGACCCCAGTGCTTTATGGAGGATGCGCCAGGGAATCCCATCCCAGGTTCAACCTAGAATGGAAGCATGGGGATTCCCATCACTCCACAAGTATCATAATAGAATACAAGAGAAAAGTCAAAAACAGACAGGCAAAATGGGTGGAAGAATTCAAGACATTTCCACCATTATCTGGTTCTGAGCTGTGGGTTTTAAGGCCAGCGAGACTCAGGATGAACCAGAATCCACATAAAACAGCAGGAGCAGAAAAAAAATAAGAGAGTTGATGAAATATACAAAATTAATACCCTTAGAGACTCAGTTGTCCTTATCTGATCCTTCCCCAATCCTGTTATTCCAACAAAAAGCAATCTAAGGCAAGATAGCCTCACTATCAAAGAGACCCAGGTTACTGAAAAACAATTTTGTCCTGAGATGGTCATTTAAGGTGGCCACAGGTGGTGATGGTGTTGACCTTTCTTTCCAAAAGTTACAGAAGTCTGTGCTTCCACTAAAAGCAAAATTTTAAGGTGAATGTGGAGGGTTTAATCCAGAAAAAGTATCTGAGCAATGTTGGGAGAAAATGAATACTTTAATTTGCCATGTCCTCCTCCTCCTCCTCCTCCTCCTCCTCCCCTGGAAAGGCCAGGAGAAACATCCAAGGACATTTGTGGTTAGCCCAGTGAGGAGGCTGACCTGATCCCGAGACAAAGTGGCCTGGACCGGCCTTCTTAATAAAAGTGTGAGGCTTCAGCTTAACCAGGAGCAAAATGTCAGAACTTTGGGGGGAGCTAATCACAGCCTCCTCCATGTTTTGAGGGATTACAAACAGCCAGGAATGCTTTTGCCAGCAAAGATGTGAGGGAGCTGATGCCTGGGCTGAGGCTGTGGTGATCCCCAATTACAGCCTTCCTCTTGGTGGACAGGAAAGAAGCACAAAGGCTGCCCTGTTTGGGGAGTTGCGTGCCAATCCCTGCTCCACCAGCTTATAAGAGCTGCCCTCTTTTCTTCCCTCCAGGACTGAACTGTGTTTTGCCCACCTTCAGCTTTCGGGGCAACGTGGGACCTACACAGGTGTGTGTCTTGTGCAGGTCTGCCTGGAATCCGGGACTTTATGTGGATAATGGAAAGCCTCTATAGCTGCTGAACAACAGCTGTTTCCAGTCAGGGCTTCTGAGTAAGTGCTGCCTGAGTCCATCTCAAATGTATGTCCATCTCTTTCTCTGCAACTGCCCACTCAAGGCTGCGTCTGCCCCTCCTTTTGCCAGTTCCATCCTTCTTGCTTATATTTGCAAATGACTCATTATGCTTTTGCCTCAAATTCCTCCTTTCCTTTACATTTTCAATTGAACAGCCCATTTTGCACAGCACAGGGGCTTCCCACCACCAGTGGGAGGAGGTGTTTTCCCTGCCATCCATCACCCCTCCCCTTGCCTTAATTGCAGCCCCCCAGGAGCTTCATCCAAATTATGCTACAGGGCCTGCAAAGTGCTAGTTACTGAGGCCTCTAGTGGGAATGGCAGAGCAACCAGAGTGGCTGTTAATGTCACAGCTTTGTTTGAAATTGCTTAGAAAACATCATCCTTTTGCAAGACTGAGGCTGGAACAGTTTTGGTGGTCAGAGTCACCTTTGGGCAGGTTGTGCAAATGGAAATGGACAGGGTCAAAATGAGGGAGTTCGGTTTGTCAAAAGAGCCAGTGCAAAGGGGTGTGTGTGTGTGTGTGTGTGTGTGTGTGTGTGTGTGTGTGTAAGAGAGAGAGAGATGGAGACCATCATGCCACAGTCTCTCCCCTCCCCTGCAGTTTTCTGAGAGCAGAAAAGCAACTGCCACCCTCAGCATCAGGCAGGCAAGCTAAGCAAAGAGGGATTGAGGGTGGCATGGGAGGATGGCTGTGCCATCTGCAGAGACACGGATCATACGGAAGACAGGAGGCCTCTAGTGCCACCTCCCAGGGGGAGAGACGAAGCAGCTCTCCAGGTCAAATCTTGCTGTGATGGGGTCCCAGGGAGAAAGTATTCCATACCTCTTGTGAACAGCCCCTGCTCTTGAACAAGCAGCTCCTGTGCCCAGGCGCCTTGCAGGTTCTTCAGAGCTTTGCTGTTTAACACAGGAAAGATGCGTACAAGTCTGGGTCAAAGACTATTTCAGAAAGTAGCCAGAATGTAGTAGGAACCACTACGAATTACTTCTAATTGATCTAGGCCATCCTAATGAGGTTTTTGCAGAAGTGCTGCACCAAAAATATTTGGGGAGGGGAGGAGAAGATTTGCCTAAGTAAGGGCTTCCCTTAATTAGTCTGGGTGCAAAATTATTAAAAGGCCAGACAATCCTTCAAAATCTTATGAGTTTGCTGAAGTTGGCCGAAGAGAGGACAATGGCCAGACTGCTGCCAGTTGGATGCTCTCTCCCCCATTTCAAAGGCTTCTCCAGTGACCCCAGCAGATGAAGCCTGGAAAGGCTCCCAGTTGGAGTCCAGCTCAGGTGTTCTGCACCACTGTCACCAACTGGATGCTTACATGGAGTCACTTAAAGTAACCTCCTCCTCAGAAGTTTACCTAGTTGCCTTGGTCTCAAGAAAAAAAAAAGAGACTTAAAATGTTGCCTTGAAAGTCTAAAAGCTGGAGACCTTGAGTGAGCATAAAGGAGATCTGAATATAGCCTTATCCATGGATTCCATTTTAAAATTGGTAGGGAGAACAGAGTCATTTATTCAGGAAAGTTATGACTTGGGTTTAGTCTATCAACCACAAATGCCAGCAGCAATTGGTGCATGAAAATTTTGCCATGCTTGATTTTCAGCCTTGTTCCAGAAGGATCTTTTCCTGTGATTTGGTCCTGCTAATGGAGCCTCAGAATAATCTCCTGAGGGATTTTGCTGGATCTCTCCAAGCGTTGCCCCATTAACCTTTTTCCAATGTCCATTTTGGCAATTAAAAAAAAAAAGTTTTATTGAGGTGAAACACAATAAAGTGTAGGACAATTTTTCTTTAGCAGTCTGTTCAATGAGTTGCAGGGGGTTCCAAGCAATTCATAATCCTACATTGAGATGCCTCTATAGACAGACTCTAAGAGGTTGTGTGGCATATACCAAGTGTCTGCAAGAGGACAAATCTGCAACTAGATTCTTGAATCAAGTGAAATGAATTAAACCTCAATTTTCTTTTTTTTGCTTGCTCGCCATTCTGATCTCTTTTGCTTCTCCCGGGAAACCGTCTGTGTAAAGAGTCGTTCTGAGTCAAAGCCATGCAGGCCTGCAATGGATGAAGAGGGACCTGACTTTCCCCACCTGCAACCTCATTTCCTCAGGGGGGGCACAGGCAAAGAGCGAGTGGAAGGTGTGATTTTGCCCCTCCCCTTTGGGGAGCTGTCCTGGGCAAGGACGAGAGGGGTTTGCTTCCCCTCCAATTTCTTCTTCCTACCAGGTATAACTTTACATGCTTTAATCAGCCTAAAGCTGATTAAGGGATTCTGTAGCTTTCAGGCTGATGGAGATGGAGAACTCCACCAAGGTCCAGATCAGCCTCAAGGGGGAAGCCACCCAGGGCTGCCCCACCTGCCTTGGGGGCCCAGCAGAGCCTCCTTGCTCTGAGGTCCCACCTGGGCTCCTCCCAGGAATAGCAGTCACCTGTTTATGAGTCAGCAGAGGGAGGTTTTGGACAGAACACAGGGGAGGAATGGGAAATCCCTTGGCGGAGTCATCACATTAAATGCTCTCATCTAATAAGTGCTTTTCCCACTTTAGTGTGAATTGAGAGTACATCAAAAAAATCCCCATAAGAGCTAATTATTCCCAATTTAGCATTGGTACAGGAGGAGGGGTGCCAGCTGGTTAATACCCCAAGAAGGGAGAGGCATTATAGATTCCCCGCTCTTTAATGCATGTCTGCACGGATTCAAATGGCTTTTCCTTCTGGTCTTGTCTTTTTTTTTTTTTTAATCACAATGGGAAACAGAGCCCTGGAGCTCAACCTCTTAATGCATTGCATTCTGTTATTGTAAGTTCTATGTTAGGCTAGACATACCTAGTTCACCTTAACTGTTCACTGTTTAACCTCCAGAAGCTTTATGTTGTTCTTCTCTGAACTCTTTTTAGTATCACGATGACCAAAGCTGGACTCGGTGTTCCAAGTGTGGTCTCACCAGTGTGGTATAAAGTGGTACTAACATGATCTTGAAACTATCTCTCTGTTGATCCATCCTAGGACCACACTGGCTCTTTTGGCAGCAGCAGCACATTGCTGGCTCATATATAAGGAGTGATCTAGTAGGACACCTAGATCTCTCCCCCAGTTGCTGCTATTGAGCCAGATCCACCTATTCTATATCTATGCATTTGGTTTTTCTAGTTCCTGACAGGCTTCTTACATACAGTATGTAATGCCATATCAAGATGGTATGTGATGCAAGTTAGATGCAATGGAAAAGGTTCGCTTACAGGCTATATGGCAGTGAAAAGGAGAGAGATACGAGGTTGCCTCCTGACCCCTCTTCTCTTTAACCGCCTCAGTGATCTGGAGAGCACACAATTTCAGGCCATTGGTCATCAGTAGCCAAAAGGAAAGTCTGTGCTGTGCTATATTCGGATGATGCTGTTCTTCTTTCGTGTACTAAACTGGAGCTGAACTACCTCTTTGGGGCACTAGTTAAGTATACCAAGAAAATCAACTATAAATTGGCTATGATAAAATGAAAATTAGGAAAAATGTTTAAGGTCTCTTTAAAGTGTGCCAAGCCATGTTCCAAATTCTGTTATTCTCTTAGGGCAATGCCCTTTGGTAACAAGGGCTTGGTTAGATACTAAGTTTTTGGTTGCAAATATATGTTTTTCAAAACAAGGAAGGATCACTTCAGGAAATCCCAAATGAATCCCTTGTGGATATGTGGCTTAAACAGGTGACCCACAAGATTAGTCAGATTGGCATTGATCCTGATTATTTATTCTCCAGAGTCATGTTATCAGCATCTCATTGTACCAAACAAGACTAATTCAGTATAAGAATTAGTGGCTAAGCCAAAGTATCACGTTCGCCTGTAACTTTCGGAGTTAACTACAGATACATTTTTTCAGCTCCCTGAATATTTGAATAGCTTACATTTAAACAAACAGCCTTTTCAAAGGCCAGACTGAATGTGTCGCCATCAAATATGTTATACGGTAGATTTTCAAAAAAGAAATCCCCATCTCTCAAGCATTTTGTCCCTGTAATGGTACTGATCATGAAACGGGTGGTCATATTTTATTGTATTGTGAAAATCCAAACCAGAAAAAGATACTTCTGAGTATCTTTTCCACAGCATTTCCTTTATCTACTAATTAAGTCACTTTGTCAAAGAAGGCAATAACATTTGTCAGGCATGGTCTGTGAGTTGTTTTCCCCTTTAGGATTTCCATCCATGTAACCCTTCCTAAAATCTATTAGGTTGTTGAAGTCAGCTCTCCTAAAGGCTAAGACAGTAGTTCGACTTTGTTCAATTACTTCTGCCTACATTAGATTGAATTCCAATATATAGTTAACAATAACAATAACAATAACAATAACAATAACAATAACAATAATAATAATAATAATAATAATAATAGTAGTAGTAGTAAAGTTGGAAGGGACCGTGGAGGTCATCTTGTCCAACCCCCTGCTCAGGCAGGAAACCCTATACCATCTCGGACAAATGGCTGTCCAGTCTCTTCTTAAAAACTTCCAGTGTTGGAGCATTCACCGCTTCTGGAGGCAGGTTATTCCACTGGTTAATTGTTCTAACTGTCAGGAAGTTTCTCCTTAGTTCTAGGTTCTAGGTTGCTTAGTCCTTAGTTCTAGGTTGCTTACTCTCCTCCCAAAGTCCCCACAAAGTCTTCCATCATTTCATCTCTGTTAGTAATAATTAAATCCAGTATAGTTGACCTTTTAGTTCCCTCTTCTACCTTTTGGATGACAAAGTTGTCAGGTAGGCTCATTAGGAACCTGTTTGATCTCCCACCTGGTGCAGTTTGTTTTCCAGTTTAAAGGATAAAATCCCCCATTACTATTGTGGTGTGCTTCCTGCACACCTTAGTTTACTGATCAGAAAAATGTTCACCTATTTCCTCTGGTTGGGGGATCTGTAGTATACACCTATAGCAGTGGTTCTCAACCTTTTTAATGCCGTGACCCCAACCGGTCGTAAGTCGAGGACTAAACCGGTCGTAAGTTGAGGACTAAACCGGTCGTAAGTCGAGGATTAAACTGGTCATAAGTCGAGGACTACCCAACCGGTCGTAAGTCGAGGACTTTCCCTGCCTGGGAGCGCCGTGCATGCGTGGTTCCGCCCCCTGCGCCGGCCGAGGCGTATCTGGCAAGCGGCAGAGACGGAGCAGGCCGACCACCAGCTGGCCCAGCTCAAGGGAGGTAAGGCACCCGCCGGAAAAGGGGAAAAAAATGGCGGACAAAAAAAATGGCGAACAAAAAAATGGCGGACAGCCTTGCTTGGCGACCCCCATGAAATGGTCGATCGACCCCAAATGGGGTCCCAACCCACAGGTTGAGAACCACTGACCTATAGGAATGTCATTCTTTTTTCCTGTTATATTGACCTATATGGATTCTATGAGGTTTTCATCCTTGGTTATATGCATTTCTATAGAAATATAATGCAACTCTACCTCCTCTTTTGTTAGGTCTCTTTCTTTTGAACAATTTAAATCCTTCTAGCAGAATGTTCCAATCATGGGTTTTACCCAACCAATTTTGGTAATGGCAACAGGATTGTCCCTGCCCTCATATACTAGGATTTCGAGTTTGCCCTCTTTGTTCCTCATATTTTGAGCATTAGTATGTAGACATTGAATCCTTTTTGGCTGTCCTTGCATTTGCTTCCTACATCTCTTGTTCTATATCTGACTTCCTCTTCCTTCCCACCACTCTCTCTGCCTCATGGTTCGATTGGTTGTCTTGGGGTTTATGCTTAAGTCTTAAAGATCCTAAGGATTGGTCACTCTCCCCCTTTAGTTTTAGTTTAAAGCCCCTCTGGTGACATGAGCCAGCTGTTTTCCCCATATGTTCCTCCCAGCTCTTGTGTGGTGCAGCCCATCCTTTGCCAGAAGCCCTTCATGGAATAACAGGGCGGAGGGTTCTGCTCTCTTCCAAGCAGACTCCAAGCAGAGCTGAAGTTCTTTCTTTTTCTTTCTTTCTTTCTTTCTTTCTTTCTTTCTTTCTTTCTTTCTTTCTTTCTTTCTTTCTTTCTTTCTTTCTTTCTTTCTTTCTTTCTTTCTTTCTTTCTTTCTTTCTTTCTTTCTTTCTTTCTTTCTTTCCTTTTTTCTTTGCATATACGGTAAACAAAACAGCCAGACTGAACTTTTAATTACCTGCTAGCAGATGGACACTTTTGCAGAAACATCTCCCCATCCTCCTTTGGTAACTCTTTCAATGGGGCGGGGGAGGGGAGGGGGAAGCAAGCGGAAACTGAAATAGCCCCACTTGGCTCCAAAGGAAGGTCCCCTTGCTGGGTTTCTTGGGGTCACACAGATGCTTCCACATGTGGAAAAGAAATGTCTCTCTCCGATGCATTCGATGTACAAGTAATTCGACATTTTGCTCTCATGGGCAATGAATCCACCCAGCAGGCTAAATTTCCCCTCTTTCCTTACCTTTTACCAGAGAGGGGGAGAGGGAGAAAGAGACAGATAGAGGGAGGGGGAGGGAGGGAAGGGGGAAAGAGAGAAAGAGAGAGAGAGAGAAAGAGAAAGAGAGAGGGAGAAAGAGGGAGAAAGAGAGAGAAGGAGAAAGGAGAGAGAAAGAGAGGGAGAAAGAGAGAGAAGGAGAGAGAAAGAGGGAGAAAGAGAGAGAAAGGAAGAGAGAGAGAGGGAGAGGGAGAGAGAGAGAGAGAGAGAGAGAAGGAGAGAGAATCACCCCCGGGTCTTTCTGGGCCCCGTTGCCCATGGATGGGCAGCAAAGCAGGCCCAGATTGCATTTGCCACACAGTTTGTGCCGTGGCCACAATTTTTGCTCAGGGGCCGCAAGGTTTGAGAGCAGCTGGACAGCCTCTTCAGTCCTGAGTGCTTTTTTCACAGAGTTGTGCAGGATTTGCCTTTCCTCACAGACACACTCCGTGGTAGAGAGTTACAGTTTGAACCTCCCCAAGTGACCCTTGCCCTAATTTGAAGCCCTGATTGTGAGGGGAGATGCTTCGAGGACCCCCGGGAAGGTGAGGCAGTCCTTCACGACCTGTTTTCCTTGTTCCCTTCTGGGAGGAGGGGGCTTCGTGGTATCCGAAGCAGAACATCCAGATTCAGCCATAGTTTCATTCCATACAGCATTAACCTTGCGAACTCTCAAGCTTCCTCCTTCCGTTATATATTCAAGATGGACAGTATTTAATATTTATTTGCTACGTATATGTTGGGGTGTGGGTCTATACATATGTTGTTCATAGTATGTTTAGGTGTGCGTCATGTATGTGTTTCACTTTGAGAGCGGGCAACTAAATTTCATTTTTGATGTGTGCCGTTGTGCCCACAGTAAAAAAACGACAATAAAGGTTATCTTATCTTATCACCCATGTTATTTCCATTTAAAAGCCCAAATGGGAAATGGAATAACAAGCCATCGGTCTAAGGATGGCAGAGGAGGTAAATGCACTTAACACGTGCAGAGCCTGCGGAGAAGGTCGTCCCCTTTTGGAAAGATCATGGTGGCTTTTAAATCGACCCTGTTTTAATCCTGGTTTTGGAAGCCTCTCTTAATTGCTGCTCCAGATCACAAACAGCTCTGGCCACCTGAGCCTTGCAACTATATGCGTCATAATGGCTTTGTCACAAATTCTTCACTTTTGATTTTTGGGTAGAAAAGAAACAAGAGGGCTCTCCTTCCCTTTTGCCTCCCCACTAATGTTGCTTTTATCTACTGCAGAGAGGATCAATGTTGGTAAGATGCCTGGCTGATCCCTGGGGTGGGAGGGAGAGGAGCGATCTGGTGGATCACTCTGCAGACTGGCCGATGAGGGAAGTGGGGCAGGATCCCTTTCAGGACTGCATTGTGTGTCCCATGGGCAGCAGATGCAACAGAATCTGGGTCTCCACGCTCGCCCCATCACCCAAGGCAGGGGCTGCCTGCAGCTGAGTTGCCAGAGGAAGCCACTCACCAGTAGCCAGCCCGGCTCTGCCTAGAAATAGTCCCCCACACAACCAGGAGGGTGAAGGAGCCCTGTAATCAGGCAACACGCAGCTCTCGGAGAGTGTCAAGCAGACATGATAGCAGTATTCCAGCATTTGAGGGGCTGCCATAAAGAAGAGGGGGTCAAACTATTTTCCAAAGCACCAGAGGACAAGACAAGAAACAATGGCTGGAAACTGACCAAAGAGAGAAGCAACCTGGAATTAAGGAGACACTTCCCAACAGGGAGGACAATTAACCAGTGGAGCAGCTTGCCTCCAGAAATCGTGGGCACTCCATCCCTGGAGATTTTTAAGAATAGACTAGACAGTCACTTGTCTGAAATTGTATAGGTTCTCCTGCTCGAGTAGGGGGCTGGACTAGAAGACCTCCAAGGTCCCTTTTTTTTTTAGCTCTATTCTATTCTATTCTATTCTATTCTATTCTATTCTATTCTAGACCTGGGGTTCCTGGCCTCCCCAGGAAATGCTTTCAGGGCTGCTGCTTTTCAAGAAAGGGCTGCCCCCCAGATTCTTTCCCTGCTGGGCTCACCGTTCCTGGCCAGGCAGGAACTCTCCCTGACAAACATATCTCTATTGCAGAATTGATTGCATAGTGAAATTGCCAGATAATTACCTCCTCACACAGCCTAACTGGAATTCTTCATATCCAGCAGGAGCTTTAAGACAGGTAGACAAGCAATTATAGATGAATAAATGACTGAGAGAGATCTTGGCCCCCAGTCAGTCTCAGCCTGGCCCAGACAGCCTGGCTTGGCTTATCCTACAGTACTGAGAAGGGCTCACCTCCATCAGCAGAGCAGGACCCCCTCCCAGCTGACCCCCCCTTCACATGACCTGCTCTCTACTCCGGACAACCCTCCCATCTCACGTTACAGTCTCCCCCCCCCCCCCCCCCCCCCCCCCCCCCCCCCCCCCCCCCCCCCCCCCCCCCCCCCCCCACATACAAACACAGACACCCATTCGCCAACCCTGGCTAAAAGAGAAGGCTTGATTTGGAGAGGCTGCAGAATTGAACCCTCTTCAGCCCACCTCCTTAGCCCCAGCCGGCAGGGCCTGGTCTCGGCCCTACACCGCAGCCAGCCAAAGGGCCCTCTGGGGCAGGAATCCACCATCTGTTGTTCTCGGTGCTTTCTCCCAGGGAGGGAGGCCAAGAAATAAGCCGCACTCTCCCCACCAGATGCACAGCTGAGGCACCTTCCTCACGGGGGTCTCCTCTCCTGCCTGCCCTCTGTTTGGCCAGTTGGTTGACCATCCAAGCTCAGCCGCTGTTCTTGTATCTCTCAAGGACCCTCTGCTGGGAATTGGGGGGTGTGTGAATCTGAAATTCTGAGAGGCCGTGGGGTGTGTGTGTGTGTGTGTGTGCGCAGGCAAGCAATCCTGGGGCCTTGCTGGATCTGCCTTCCCCCAAGGGAAGTGGCTTATTTAGGTGTTTATTTATTAAATTTATTTGCTGCCCATCTCGTTTTGAAGCAACTTTGGATAGCTTACAGGATAAAAACATTAAAATCCTCAAAGATAAATACTCCTGATACAATGAAATGAAAGTACCATTAAAATAAAACCATAAGATGGGGAAGGAGGGAGCCAGAGTGGGGTGGGGGGAGGTGGGATTGGCTCTTGCTTAATCAGCCACCTCCAGGGTGAAGCTGCCCTGTTGGGGCCCCAAGCCAGCTGGCAGAACCAGGCCTTCAGGCTCTTATGGAAGGTCAGAAGTGTTGGAGCCAACCTCACTTCTGGGGAGAGGATGTTCCAAAGGGTGATTACCAACATCTTGAATTGTATCTGGAAGCAGCAGTTTGCAGAGTAGCAATGTTACATGGGACACTCTTGGGACCCCAAAAACTGCCTGCGCTGCTGCATTCTGCACCATTTGTAGCTTCCGAACACTCTTCAAGTGTAGCCCCATGCAGAGCCATTGCAATAGTCCAAACGTGAGATGACAAGGGCTTGAGTCACTGAGCGCAGGGACTCCTGATCCAGGAGAGGCTGCAAGTGGGCACAATCCGAAGTTGTGGCTTCCGGTGTGCAGGCGACCTCGTCGGACGCAGCCGACAGCTGCCTCCCGCCTGTTTTAGCGTAAAAGCCGTTTTGACAGCGAGTATCAGCTGTCAAACGGCATGATACCCTTCCCCCGGGCATAGGGGGATTGGTGAGCTGCCCGGGGTAGGAGTTGAGTTCCCGAGTCGTCCGATGTGGACGATGTAGGTTAGAACTCCTCCGGAGCCCCGAGGATTCTCCGCGATTCAGGACGCCTTCGCTTCGGCGAAGCTAGAAGCCGCCGCCACCGCTGCAACTTAAATTGAACTGTGAGTTTTTATATGCAGACAAATCTACCCTCGAAGTTTGTTTTCTATTTTGGATTCTACTCTAACTTGGAATATTCGTTTCTTCCCTATACTTGGGGTGAATTGAGCGAAAGTGAACTTAAAATGGCGTTGGAATGAAACTTTCTAGCAAGAACAAATGAAAGTGATTCGGATTTCCGGTCTGGACTTTTTGCTACTTTTAATACTTTCACTACTTGCTCTGGATTAATTGATAAAAAGACTTTTGTAAAGACTGAAACTTTAAATTGTCAATATGGCTTCGAGAAGAGTGGTGCCCACAATTTCAAAACCAACTACATCTCCGACTTCGCAGTCGCTCCAACAAATTTCTAAGCCGGTTTCCCACCCGCCACCCCCACCGCCATCTTCTTCACCTCCACCGCCCTCTGGTAAAGAATTACAGGACTTAATGACTGAAAGTATTAAGCAAATGACGGAGATGCTACAAAAAATGGATATTAAAATGGAGAATAAGTTTGATCAAGTAATACAGCAACAACAAGAATTATTACAGAAACATGAGGGCTTCCGTTTGAATATGACAACTGCTTTTCAAGGCTTGGCTGAATATGTGGATGGGGTGGCAGAAAGGGTGGAGGAAAATGAGCAGAAGACTGAAATGAGTGAGCAAAGATTGGAATTTGTAGAGGAGGGCTTGGAAAATGTTAAAGGTGATGTCCTGGTTGCCCAATTCCGGGACATGGAGTATGCAATTCGAATTCGCGGCTTAGCTGAGGACCTAAAGGAAAATTTAAGAGAATTAATTTCAGGAGCGCTGGCAGATGTTTTAGCCCGTGGGCAGGAATTAATTTATGATGAAATAGAACGCGTTTTCAGGGTGAATTCCTGGGTGGCTCGCCAAAAATTTTTGCCAAGAGATGTGGTGGTGTATTTTACAAGAAAAATGAGACGTAATGAAATAATGCAGCTTTTTTATCAACAAAGATTCAAGATTTTAAACCAAGACATTATTCTTCTAAAAGAAATTCCAGCGAAAATACTTAGAGCGCGTCGAGATTATGCTTTTTTGGTGCAGGAGCTTAAGAACAGGCAAATAATTTTCAGATGGGATATACCGGTGGGCATAATTGTAACTGTGGCTGGAAAGCGCTATAGAATTAACACGGTCAAGAAAGCGAATGATTTTATGGCGTCTGTGTTACAAGTGGAGCGCCCACCTATACTTGAAAAGACTGACGCAGTTGAGCATTTGGTGGTGGACCTCCCTTCTACTTCCGTTGTTAAGGATGCTAATGGGCGTTCAAAAGAACAAAGAATGACTCGCGCAGCTCACAGACGTAAGGAAAAAGAACAACAGCTGATTGCCTGCCCGTCAACATCAGAGAGCGTGCCACCTGCTACTTCTGAGCCAGTAGGTGGCGCTCGACCTAAGGTTTTTGTTAAGTCCTACGCTTCAAGTATTGCTATAGGATTGAAATCAGCTGATGTTTAAAATTTCATCTTGGAACGTGGGGGGGCTTAACATACCCCACAAAAGACGTAAGGTTTTTCATTATTTAAGACATTTTAATAATGATATTACATGTCTACAAGAGACTCATATTGTGGCTAAAGACCAAAAATTATTGTTAAACTCTAAGCTTGGAGATTTGTTTGCTGCACCTGCTCTTAAAAAAAA
>NW_015386669.1:173438-175242 GCF_001527695.2 Protobothrops mucrosquamatus | reverse complement strand
TAAAGCCCCTGGTACAGATGGTTTGACAGCAATTTATTATAAATCATTGTCAGCTGAAATGATTCAACCTTTAAAAATACTATTTAATAGAATTATGCTGGGAGAACAAATACCACAGTCTTGGACAAGAGCTTTTATATCTCTGATACCGAAAGATGAGAAAGAGGTTCTTGAACTCAAGGATTATAGACCTATTTCTCTGTTGAATGTGGATTATAAAATCTTTGCAAAAATTTTGGCTAACAGATTGATGCAGATACTGCAATGTTATATACATGATGATCAAACTGGTTTTATATCTGGAAGATATATGAAGAATAATATCAGACAAATTGTAAATTTACTGGAATATTTGGACAAGAACAATCAAGTGCCATCGGCTTTTATTTTTTTAGATGCGGAGAAGGCCTTCGATAAATTGGATTGGCAGTTTTTAAATAAAATGTTGGATCATATGAATTTTGGAAACCAATTTAAGACAGCCATACAAGCGATTTATCAGAAACAATGTGCTCAAATAATTATCAATGGAGATTTGACAGAACTTATAGATATACAAAAAGGCACTAGACAAGGTTGTCCACTTTCCCCATTATTATTTGTATTGTCTTTGGAAATCTTATTGTCTAGAATTAGAGAATCTCCAATGATCAAAGGTTTAAAGATTTCTACTAAAGAGTATAAACTTAAAGCCTTTGCGGATGATCTAGTTTTTACACTGACTCAACCAATTGAATCATTGGAATTTTTGCTTCAAGAGTTGTACCAGTATGGAAAAGTGGCTGGATTTAAGATCAATGTGAATAAGACTAAAATTCTTATCAAGAATATGATTGCTAGAGATAAAGATCAACTTATGCAAATGTCAGGATTTGAAGTGGTTAATAAAGTTAAATATCTGGGAATTTTTTTGTCATCCTCCAATGCGAAATTGTACCAGAATAACTATGAAAGATTGTGGAAAATGGTACAAAAAGACTTATTATTATGGAAAAAATTACAGTTTTCTCTGCTGGGTCATATAGCGGCCATAAAGATGAATATTTTGCCTAGGTTTCTTTTTCTATTCCAGATGATACCCATCTTAAAAAATGAACTTAACTTGAAAGAATGGCAAAGAGACTTGAATCGCTTCATTTGGGAAGGCAAAAAGGCGAGAGTCAAATTTAAGATTATTCAAGATAGTAGAGAACGTGGAGGACTTAAAGTACCAAACTTGACACTCTATTATGACTCTTGTTCATTAACGTGGGTGACTGATTGGATTAATTTGTCCAACAAACGGATTTTGAATATTGAAGGATGGGACTTGTATTTTGGGTGGCATGCTTATCTTTTTATGCAGAAAAAAATTGATAAAGCTTTTAAAAATCATATAATAAGGACTGCACTGTTAAGAGTCTGGCAAAAATATTTTTTTAAGTTTGATATTAAGCTACCACTCTGGGTGACACCATCACATATTTTTCAAACTATACCTAGAGGTGTGGTGATGGAGGGACTTACATATAAAGATTTGTTATACCAGAGTGGTGGTGGTAACTGGTGTTTAAAATCAATAGAAGTTTTGAAGCAAAATAATCCAAACTTTTCTTGGCTTTTGTATCGACAAATTCAAGATAGATGGCGAATCGATAAAAAGACTACTTTTGCAATGGAAGACGGGAATTTTTTGAAGCAAGTAAGAGATGGTGTTAAAGAACATATTAAAAGGATATATAACGTTTTATTAGAATTGGACACAGAAACTGAATTAGTTAAAGATTGTATGATTAAATGGGCTCAAAATATAGGAGAAACAATA
>NW_015386669.1:161387-173405 GCF_001527695.2 Protobothrops mucrosquamatus | reverse complement strand
TCGTTTGTTGATAGCCCAAAGCTGGAAGAGTCCAATTCTGCCTACAATGGAAGACTGGAGATTGAAAGTGTCGAATCTTGCTGAAATGGCAAAGATTTCGGCTTACTTGAAGAATCATTCGAATGAACAATTTTTATTAATATGGAGAAGATGGATTGTTTATATTCAAAAGAAGCATAGATTGGTAGAATATAATTTAGGTTATTAGACTTTTTTCTACTTTGCTTATTTATTTATTTTTTCATTATTTTTTTTATAGATTAAGATACCTTGTGGAGTTAGAGATATTAGTATTTGTTTACTTATATATGAATATTATCCTGGGACTAGATTTGGGAAGTCCGGGGGGTGGGGGGTGGGGGGATTTCATTAGTATTACTGTTTACTTGTATGACTGTTTGTTTTATGATGAAAATAATAAAAAAAAATTTGGAAAAAAAAAATCCGAAGTTGTGCAAAGCTTCTCTTAGCCGTAACTGCCACCTGCTCTTTGAGTGGGAGTTGCAAGTCCAGGAGAACCCTCAGGTCTGTCGAGGGTGGGGCCACCTCATTCGAAACAAAAGATGTCAAAGTCCCGGATCTTGGAGCCCTGTGCACCCCAAGGGATTCAATCTTGCCAGGGTTCAGCTGAAGACTGTTGTCCCCCATCCAGGCCCCCCATCCAGGCCCCCACAGCCTCCAGGCCTCCACAGCCTCCAGGCATCACTTGGGTCACCAGGGGTGGAGATACAAAGTTGAGGATCATCAGGATATTGCTGACAACTCACAGTGACAAATTAATTCCTAGTTCCAGTATTGCTGGAATCTGCCCCTCCAGGACTGTTATCCTTAGAATCCCTGACTCCACTTCCACCTCCTCCCTTACATAGGAAGAGAGCTAGCAGGCCTGAGGATGCCCAGGTGCCCCCTTGACCTGGGGCTCAGCTGGGTCTGCATTCTGCATGGCATGCCCAGCGCTGGGCAAAGAGCTAAGAAGCAGCAAGAGAGGCAACTCCAATTAAGCAAATAAGTAAAAAAACAGAGTTTCATTCCATACAGCATTAACCTTGTGAACTCTAAAGCTTCCTCCTTCTGTTATATATTCAAGATGGACAGTATTTAATATTTATTTGCTACGTATATGTAGGGGTGTGGGTCTATACATATGTTGTATATAGTATGTTTTTAGGGTGTGTCATGTATGTGTTTCACTTTGAGAGCGGGCAACTAAATTTCTTTTTTGATGTGTGCCGTTGTGCCCACAGTAAAAAAAAAAATGACAATAAAGGTTATCTTATCTTTTACTTGTCCATTTATTTATTGAGGAAAATAATCCAGATTTGTTTATGTGAATGCCGCTGGAGTGCTGATTAATGCAATAAAAGAAGATTTTAGTGATGGGATTCACAAAACACAGCATGGCCCCTCTGACCCTAGATGAACTGGAGATCTATCATTGTCTATTTGGCACAAGAACTGAGCAGAATCTCCCGGTCAGAGGTCCCTGGCCAGGCCAGAGGGAGCAGGAGGGAGGGAACTCTTGTTTTCAGGGCCTGCTTGCGCTCTGCCCAAAGATGCCGTCTGGCCAGCATGGAAAGCAGACGAGATCTTGTCTAAGCCTGATGTTCTTGTGGGTCTGCCCAGGACTCCGTCCAGTGAATGGCCAATCTTTGGGCACTTTGCACATCAGCTCTTACCTGCTTTGCCACAGTGGTAACATTTGGCACTGGGGACACTGCCCCAGAAACCACCGCTCTGCCTGTCCCTCGGCTGGGCAGTGCACGGGCTGCCACGGTCCATGTGCTCAGCTGCTGAGGCCACGGCTGGGGACTCCCTGTGAAGAGGAGGGGTGGGCACCTGGGTGCCTCTTTTGAAAAGCAGCCCAGAGTGGAGCATTCCACAGACAGCCCAGGCTTATGGAACTAAAGAGCGGCCTCCTGTTTCAATATTAACTCTCTGTCTTTCTGTCTCTCTGACCCCGAGGGATGTTTAATTGCTCGGCCTGCTTGTACGATTTCACTCACCCAAGCCTATAAATCAGCTGAAAAAACAGAAAAAGGGAAATAAAAATGTAAAGTCCAGTCAGGCTTGAAATGCTTCAGAGGGTTGGTGCTCCAGCTGATTTTTTGAGTCCAGAGAGGAAATCAACCACTAGAGTCAGAGGGAGAATCTGGGACCGGTTCTTTCTGATGGCTGGATCACAAAAGAGCTCTGAAGGAGGAAATTGCAAAGATGAAAACAAGATTTCTCTTGGACAAAGTAATGAGATCTACCAATCTGCTGGCCGGCACTTCTTCTTGGCATGCCTGTTTAGGCACAAGAGAGCATCTTTGGGAAAAGTGGATATTGACAAACATTTTGTAAAAGTTACATGCAGGAATGTACATTGTTACAGATAGTTACATTAGAATGCCAAATAAGGAAAGTTGAATACATCAACACTTACAGTTAGATCTTTCCCTTCCCTTCCCCTCCCTCCCCTCCCCTCCCCTCCCTCCCTCCAGTCCCTCCTCTGGGGCATCCTATGCACTTTACCCTTCCAGCTTCTTACCTTGCTTTCTTTCTACCAGGGCCCAGGCAGGAAGAGACACGGGGCATGGTCGCACAAAGTTGCTTCTCTCGGAAACGCCAGATTTCTCGTTCCAGGTCACCTGGCTGGCAGCCTTGCCAAGGGTTAGGGTCCTTCTCGGAAGGTTCCTCTCATGGAAGCATCACCTCGATGGCCTCCCATTAGGCTTCTCTGCAAGCAGTGGGGAGGGAGGCGGGAGCCTTCCCTTGACTGCTCTTTCTCAAACTTTCCTCCTCAGCTCCCCCCTGGCCGTGGCCACACAAGGCTGTCTGCAAGGACTTCCTTCGGCAGAGGTCATTATCAGGGCCATCATCACTCACGGTGATTGATGGGAAGGGGGGAGGGTGGAGTTCGCTCCCCCTGGTGCTTCAGAAAGATCTTCACAGTTTTCAAGGACCATCTCAGTCACGGCTGCCAGGCTGCCCCCAGCACAGAACGCCAGAAGATCGAAGCCAGCATCTCAGGGAAACACGTTCCTCCAAGAGCGGCTTCCCTCTCAACTTGAGGAGGTGAGCAAAGGCCAGCCAAGCTCAGCCTAGGAAAAATAGACTCCAGGACCTTAGGCCCGGGCTTGGCCAGAAGCCCAAGAAAGGGAGGACTTTGGAAAGCCTTGGGAGAAAGCCCTGCCCGGATTGGGGTTCCTTCTTGGCCTGGCTTCTGCCAAAGCTCCTGTCCTGCCTTGCTGATCTTGAACCCCCAGATGGAGGGTGGCAGCTATGGTGGACCATGTAAACGTGGGTGGCCCAAGCAGGGAAAGGCTCTGATTGGCCCTTTCGCTACAGTAAGTTGCCCCTGTTTCTGTCTCATGCAGGAGTGATTTCCCCAGCCATCAAGAACAGTTGCATCAGTTATGCAAAATCAAAACAAAGCATTTATTTACAGCCCCAGACCAATAAAACCCAAGTATGGCTTTTAAAATACAGGAAAAACCCCACCAAGCTTGAAATAATTAATAATGAAAAGAGGTTGCAAACAGGCTTCTGCAAATCACAGCCATTACTAAAAACTTGGCAAACCATTTAATAGTTGTCCAAGTTAGGTCTTGCAGAAGGACAATTGTAATTTTTTGATCTGCAAGAAGAGACAAGTAAGAATTTGATAATCAATTTTAGGAGTGCCAGATGCCATCATGCGTAATATGATAGGCAGCCTAACAATGCACGGATTACCAATTCAGCCTCTGTGTCTGAGCAATAATGCATATATGATTATTGCATGGGAGACTTGTGTGTTTGCCTAGTCTCCATAATAAAGAGTGCACCAATTTGAGCCAAGGTGGGAAAAAAGTATATTAAATATATAGGAAGATACAGAGGCAGTAAGAATCATCTGTGGATAACCCACATCAGCTAGAGCAGACATGTCAAACACAAGGCCCGGGGGCCGGATGCGGCCCATGAAGTGGTTTCATGTGGCCCACGAAGCCGTCCTGGAAACAGTGAAGGAACGGCCCCCACTGCCTTGGCCCTGGCCCAGGCCGGCCGGGAGCCAATGTACAATTTTGTGGTGGCCATCTATCCTGAAACACATTCAGTCTTAGCTCCACAAGGCCGTCTGGAAACAGCGAGGAACCAGCCCCTGCTGCGTTGGCCCCGCCCCCTGGCTGCATGCTGGGGAGGTGCCACCCTTTGTGAGGAATGAAGAAATGGACCATGCCTTGGCGCTTGCCCTGGTCCCCCCCCCTTCTGCCAGAGACCCTCAGATCTGTCTGACTCCTGCCCAGGCCCCCACGGGCACCCTTGATGCAAACAATGTAGAGCTGGCCATGCCCACCCAGTAGGCCACACCCACTCCATCCACAACCACCCAGTAGGCCGTACCCACCCTGGCCACACCCACCTGCCCCCCCTCCAAGGGCAACCGCAATACTGATGCGGCCCTCAATGAAATTGAGTTTGACACCCCTGAGCTAGAGTGACACAATGTGCCAGATCAGAATCAATTTGCTTCTCAAGGATGAGGTAGATGAGCCAAACCAAAAACTCAACCCAGAGGACTGTTTCAGCCAGAATCTGAGATGGCAAAGCCTCAAGTGGGCCTGGGAGAAAAGCACAAGCTGTAGCTGAACAAGGGCTTCGGAAGGGGAGCAAGAAATCCCCAATGGTGCCTTGGATTGAACAGCCTGGAAAGTTACAGGCATCCTTCTAAACCAGGACTCATTCAGACTCCTTGGATAAGTGTTGTTTTGAAGGTTGTCAGAATTGTGTAGCTGCTGGAATAGGGACCTCAAGTGCATCGTACACCAGATGGAAGGGACAGCTCTCTCCTCTCTATTCCCAGAATACTCTGGGGTGGCCCACATTCCGGCCCTACCTTTCTGCCCTGGCCCAGAGGTACAGCATGGCATGACCCCATTTTCCTGACTCGCCCACTTAACGTTCACCCACTTTGACCAGGGTCTACTTGATTTCTGGCTAAGCTCCTGCTACAGGTCCCTCCCCTGCCCTATTCCACTTGAAGGAGGGTGTGGGGAGGGGCTGTGAGAGAAATTTTGGAAGACTTGAAGTGAGAGGCTTCTCTTTCAGCTGGCCTCAGCAACTCTCTTGGATTGCTGCTCTTGCCCCAGGCTTTGCCTAACACTGCGGGGAGATGTTGGTAGAGCTGAAGAGGAAGCAGAGCCCAGCAGCTCCAGGAAGAAAGACGGCGGCTGCAGTCTGGAAAGTGTGGAGACCCAAGATGGGCCCCGGTGCTTGGCACTCTCCACCAGGGATCTGGCTCTTTGGGGCAATCAGCTCCATGCCCTGGATCAGCTGTGGAAGGCACACCCCAGACTAGCCAGAGGAAGCCCCCTCCCCCAACCGCAGCCAGTCAGAGGGAGGGAGAGAGAGAAAGAGAGAGAGAAGGGAGAGAGAACCTAATTGGCGGTGCTGGGTGTGCATTTCATTAACCCTTTTCATGCCTGACAGAGGAGGAGTGACAAGCCTTCTGGAGAACATAAAAAGGAACTTGTGGGCTTGCTTGCCTTTTGAACACAAAGGTTCCTTGCCCTGAAGGCATTATGGGACACACACACATGCCATGCTGGTCTCTTCAGACAAACAGACAGGAAAAGAAAGCCAACTATAATAATAGAGTGGTCCCGTTCTTCCCTTTCTATTATCTCCACAGGCCCCCTGGGGTGGCTTTCTCCTCCTCCCCAGGTTTTGGCACTTTCCCAAGAAAGGGAGGGAGAGGCTTCACCTAGAACTCCCCACTACTAGAACTGGGAGAGGAGCATCCTGGCCTTACCCAAAAAAGAGCCGCTGCTTGTGGAGAACGGTGCGAGGCGGGAACCAAGAGACCAGCTGTATATCCTGGTGAAGTATCGCAGAGAGATGACTGCCAGACTCTCCCTGACATGAGGAGGGCCAATCAGGGGATTCCTGCCCTGAAAAGAGGTGGACTCGGGCCCTCACTCACCTTTCCAACTCTGTTTCTGCTCAGTGAGGGAAAGGACGGTCATGGAAATGCCAGCCTCAACTCTTCTGGTGTCAAGCAATTGACCTGCCTCCTCCCTTATTTTCTCTCCTGTATTGTGGTTTTGAAAGGGCGAGACTGGAGGCAGCTGCCACTCCTAAGCCTTGCAAGGTGACTATGGCTTTCAGGGAGACAGAAATCCCAAAAGGGAGGCAGGACTGAAGCCAAGAGAGAAGACCGTGCTGGTGCCCAGCATTTTTGGCACAGCCCCACAGGTCTTGCTCAGCTTACCACAATGACGCCTGTTGCCACACAATTCCCCAGTGGTTGCCCAACAAAGGATTGGCTTTCTGACCATGGTTTCGGCCATCTGTTTAGAATAGAATAGAATAGAATAGAATAGAATAGAATAGAATAGAATAGAATAGAATAGAGCTGGAAGGGACCTTGAAGGTCTTCTAGTCCAGCCCTCTGCTCAAGCAGGAGAAACTACACCATCTCAGACAAGTGACTGTCCAGTCTCTTCTTAAAAACCTCCAGTGATGGAGCACCCACGATTTCTGGGGATAAGCTGTTCCACTGGTTAATTGTCCTCACTGTTAGGAAGTTTCTCCTTAATTCCAGGCTGCTTCTCTCTTTGGTCAGTTTCCAAGCATTGTTTCTTGTCCTGCCCTCTGGTGCTTTGGTGAATAATTTGACCCCCTCTGCCTTGTGGCAGCCCCTCAGATACTGGAACACTGCTATCATGTCTCCTCTATTTCTTCTTTTCTCACCCACATCCTCCTTGCCAAGGAGAAGAACAGCTGAAACCTTTGTAACAGTGCCTTATCAGGCACCTGGATACAGACCACTGACTGTGGGATTTTCCAAAGGACAATTGCAGTTTGAGATCATCTATGTCGGATGTGATCAGTTTTTAGTTATTCATTTCAGGAGGACTAATTAATATTGTTGCATCCCATGCTGGGTCTATTAGCATTGTTTTTATTGAATTTCTCACAATTGGACTATTGCAACTTGCTCTACAAGACACTGGCCTTGGCCTGGGTAGTTGTGAGCACACCAAAGTTGTCCATTGTACTTTAGCTGCTGTGTTATTTCCAAATACAGTACAAGGTGCCGGTTTTCAGTTTAAGTCTTTTCACGGCTTAGGACCTGGAGATCTTTTCAGCTGTCTTCTTTGGGGTCTCTGTCCGTCCTGTGAGGTCCAGGAGAAAAAGCCATGCTGGGAATGGCATTTGCAAGGTACCCAAAGTCAAGTCTTCTCAGTGAAAGCCTCTTCTGGGGAATAGCTTGTTCAGCCTCCCAGTTGAGCTGTTGAAGAGCTATAGAGAGAGAGAAGAGGCAATGAAAGCAACATGACTCCAACTCATCATGGCATAGGCCAACATCTGTCTTCCTGAGCCGAATAGCTGAGCAACTGGTCCTTGAGAGAACATCTGGGACACTGAGCTCTGCACCTCCTTGTGCTCTTTCGAGATGATGTATTTGGTTCATTTTTCTTATTTTTTTTTACTATTGTAAGTTACCCAGAACCTGCTGTATAGATATTTTAGTAAATAAATTTGCCAAGGATGTTTTCATTATAAGCTACCATGCATGTTTTAAATGCTATGGTGTCCATATTTTGTTAACTGGTGAGCACTGTACTGAAGAGCATCATCATGTAAATGGAACAAATGATGAAATAATTTATTTCTTCTTACGTTGGCATGAAAAATAAGACAGAAAGGATTCTGTTCCAAGTTACTCAAGAAGAACTCCCAAATCATTTGCATGTCAAAACCTCAAAACATTCAGTGGAATATATGCTTATCCACTTATTCCTCTCCAGTTTTGCAAATGGCAGGGGAACGGCAGGTGGAAGACTGTCATGGAGACTCTTAAAGACGTTGTGCCTCCCTTAAGTGACCCCTTTTCCTAAATCCTTGGGAAATTTCTCTATCACATTCAGAAGGGACAGGACCATCTTGCCTTCCACATTTCCATTGAATACCTGCTGAGGATCGTAAAATACTTTTTCTGCAGAAATACAAGGGTATGTTTCCATCCATCCATCCATCCATCCTTCCAGTTGTTCAGATTGCTCGAGCTTCACATTTTTCCTGATTGGCAACACATTAAAGATAACTCAGAATTGATGCATCACACCTTCATCATTTGGGGCAGCATGATGTATCTTCCTTGAATCTTAGAATATGGAGCCAGAAGGCAGAGACTGCAGAATCGCTCTTTAGGTAATGAGTGTGAGTTAGGACAGGCAGTGTATGGGGGGGGGAGCATCCTGGCAACTGGGAATGTGAGTCAGATTGCCTTCACTCGCCTGGATGGTGGACCCACCTTATTGACAAAGGTGCTTGTCTGCATTTTGCAATCTTCAACTTACGGGCTTTGGAGCATAAACACAAAGAAAGAGTAAATTGCCCTCATTCATTCATTCCTTTATGGATTGGTTTCAGTTTTGCTCCTTCCACTGAGGAGGCTTAATCCATCCCAGTTACTCTTTAGGTTTGGATCAGGTTTGGATCGTTAGCAGACTGAAGGAAAGGGCCCCCCTTCTTCTCCGAGCCAGTCTGCTGTTGGAGACACTGTGCTCTCCTCTGTCGCTCACATGGAGCATCTTCTTCCAAGATCTCACGGGGCACTGATGCAAGAGAGGCCGATTAGTCCAGTGACATGCCCGGTGATCCATTGCCTTGCGCTCACCCAGCTGTGCAGGCTGGGTTCTTTCAGCCATGAACTGACCTTTCCTTTCTCACAGAAAGTCTGCCATAAAATTGGAACTGTGCTCAAAGACTATGAAATAGCCACCCAGCCTGACACCAAAGACCTATGAGGTCCCATAACTGGTGCCCTGAGTGTACCTTCACTTATCAGGAAGAGAAATGAAGGCTTCCACATAAAATGTCTGTACATTTTGCATAGTTCCCTCCCTCCCTCCTTCTGTGTGTGAGAGAGAAGGGTGCACAGTTTTGAGGGTTGCAATGGGGGCAGGTTGGCTCCTTCCCTATGTTTCTTTCACAGCGAGGCTCACCTACGGCGGCGTTCAAAAGAGACTTGGCAATGTTGCAGAAGAGGAATTTTGTGCTCGAGTGGAAGCAACATTTCCACTTTCTCCTCGAAAGAGCTGAAGGAAAATGCAGGACTGGTGGTATGGCAGGTCCACCTTCATCAAAGCCACCTAGAGAAGCCCCATGGTGAGATGGGTGGCAAATAAATTTAAGAATAATAAACAAACAAACAAACAAACAAAGCCAGAGTGAAATGCACGGCCTCAGCCAAGCAGGGGAAGAAGCCCAGGGGCCACAGGGACAGTGCGGGCTCGGCCCTCACACCTGTTGCGCAGAGGCAACAGGAAAGGACGAGGGGCCTTTGGCCCCTGTCCGGCCCCCTCTGACTTCTGCCTCTGGCAAGTGATCAAGTCCAGCCTTCAGAGCCACAGAGTTTCTCTGCCAAATGTGACTCAGACGATTGTGTGTGCAAAGATGTGTGTGTGAGGCTGTGCTCTGTGCGAGGGGGCTTTACATACCCAAACAAAAAGAAAGCCCTTTTGTTTGGGTACATAAAGCCCGTCACAAACTTTCTGCTCCTGGATTGTTTGATGCCAAGCTGCCGCGGAGGTTCCCTGCCGGGATCTCTATGGGGCCTGTCAGGTGTGAGTGGATTCACTTCGGAGCGCTTGTTAAGTCCAATTGGGGGTCAGAGCTGGCTTCTCTCCAGGCTCCTTGGAAGCGGCTCCTTTGCCCTCCTCGGCTGAGCGCTGCTCTTTTTCTGACTGCTTCCTTTATTTGGGCTGTTTTACAAGAGGATTTTGAGGACGGGTGATGACAGCTTTGGGGGACATTCGCTCCCCAGAGTCTGTTGGTCTTGGGGGGGGGGAGCTCAGCTTGTTCCACAATCCTTTGTGAGTGTGGCTGAGAGTGAAGCGCTTCACCAGCTGCCCCTTAGAGGGAAAGGGTTGGGGCTGCCAGAAAGAAAAATGGGATGGGGCAGAATGTGAGCTGGATGATCTCCAAGGTCCTTCCAACTTTTCCCTCCTGCCACTGAGTATTTTCCTGGAGGACCTCAACCCAAAGGCCCTCTCGGCTCTTTTTTTCCTGAAGGGAAGGTCTCTGATGTCCCATCCCAGTTCTGGAGGGCACCGGACCTCGGATGTTCTGCCTTCTGAGGCTTCCTGGGCTACACCCGGACCTGGAGGACAGGGAGCCATTTGGCTGTGATGGTTCACCTACCAGCCCTGCCTCTCTCTCCTCCCGCCCAAAGAGAAACAATGGTTGCATAACCAAGAAGAAGCCCTTCCTGTTCTTTCAAAGACTTTAAAAAGTCACCCCTTCCCTGAACAGCACTTGCTGCCCTCCCAGGGAAGGAGTAGAATGTGCGGGGGAGGGGCGGTGTGGAGACCCGGGTGGCCCAACCCAAGGCAGATAAGAAGCTCCAGAGACATTCCTCAGCTCTGCCCTCTGCCCATGGGAAGGAGATGACCAAACCAGCTGGCCTCCACACAGTTCTTAGAGAGCCTGTGGGATAACTAGGTTCAGCCAGCGTGCTCCAACTTCTGAATCCAGGCCAACAAGCCAGAATTACAACCCAGGTCGCAAAACGTTCCACCCACTTCACCATTCACAACCATTATAACCTTTCCTGCCCCTAAAACCTGGCTTCCCTTTTGTCCTCAGCTGATCACTGTGAACCTCCACCCTCCTGGCTTCTTCTGGTTTAAAGGCAGTGCTTGCTCCTTCAGATGAGAGCAACCGGTGGGAGTCCCGGAAGGACCTGCCCACAAGCTGAGTGGCAGTCAGTGACCCTGTGGGAAGTCAAAGCCCCAGAGAAGGAAATATTAAAAAGGAAAAAATATTTTTCACCAAAAGGATTTTTAAAAGCATTTTTTGAAAAGCAGAAACCAAACCTTGCCTCATCTCTTTGCCCAAACCAGTAGCTAGGCCTATACAAATGCAGATGTAGAACCATCAGTAAGTTTGGAGCCAGGGATCTCAAGACAAAGGNTGCTCAGCCTCTTTCTTCTCTGCTCTTTCCTGAAGAGCCAACTCTCTGCTTCTGCAATAAACTATAACCATCTTCCCAAAGCAGTCGCCATGTTGCTTATTTAATAATAATAATAATGATAATATTCCCGGCTTGGATGAACCAGGATGAAGACTTACTTCTGACAATTTGGCACTCCAGGATGGGACTCCAAGCTAACCTCTCCAATGGACTGAGACTGGTAAGCCCCATCTTGCCGGCAGCAGACCCCTTGTGTCTGTAGATGGGTTTCCCAGGCCTTTCCCATTTGAGTCAGGGTAGTAAAGGGAGTTTTGGGTTTGAGCTCAAGGGCTGCTTTGGAAAGAAGGTGAAGGTGAGTACCTCTAAATTTTAAGTTTAAAGCTCAGGGGAACAAAGAAAATGTGTGTATGTCTGTGTGTGTGAGTGAGAAGACCCTTTTTTTCCCCAATCACAATTGGATTTTGCTCCTTCTGGTCTTTCCTACCCGCAGAAAGGATCTGTTTAATTGGCAGAACCTGGAAAGCATGGGGGTTAGTCAGAGTGCAAGACCTTTTGTTAGGGCAAAAAGAGAGGCTGTATGAAAATGGAATGGAATGAGTGAATGAGACAATTGGATTTGGGCAACCAGTTGGCAAGGCCCTTAAGCAAAGCCCACCTATATGAGGGGCCCGTACTCAAGTGCAAAAAGCATAGGTCCTCAGCAGACTTCTAAGTCTGTAAAACTGATAGGCGGTGTGGGAACGGAGGCCGGGTACCTGTGCGCAGGTCCTCCTCGGACAATGTATTTTTGAGGTCCGCAAAACCAAGGGGAGTCCCTAAACTTGGAAGGGCCACTTACTCCGTGTAGGGACCGGAGTCCTTCCTGGGCAATTTTTTAGTGCCCAAAAATTGAGGCGGGGCGGCAGGTTTGTTGTCGCTAAGAGCGGCTGGGAAGTGCTGCTGGGAGAAAAAGAAAACCCAACTGAGCAAGTAAGTTTGGACCCCACATCGGAAGGGGAACATGGTAGCTGCAGTTCGAGGGTTGAAATTAGGAAACCAATTAGAGATTTGCTCGTGGTGTGGGATGAGAG
>NW_015386669.1:128045-159740 GCF_001527695.2 Protobothrops mucrosquamatus | reverse complement strand
AGGAGACTTACTTTTGGGACATAATGGGACTAACCATTACCATCAAGTATACCAGAGAGGCACACCTGGGCTCAGGTCAGAATACGTGACACAGGAAATAGCCTCAAAGTTCATGCCACAGGAACAGGAAGACTTCCAAACAGGAAGCTAGGGAGGGTATAAAAAAAAGCTACTGGCCATGTGCTCACTCTCTTTCTTCACTGCTCTTTCCTGAAGAGCCATCTCTCTGCTTCTGCAATAAACTATAACCATCTTCCCAAAGCAGTCGCCATGTTGCTTATTTAATAATAATAATGATAATATTCCCGGCTTGGATGAACCAGGATGAAGACTTACTTCTGACAACCCATTTGGGACAACAGGTTCAACGCCTCAACCGTTTGACCATTGTGTGGTGCAAGGGGCCCTTCTCTTTTGAATTTCTTAGAGGGCAGAGGAGCATGGCTTTGGCTCCTGCACAACCACATTTTAAAAAGAAATCTATGGCTAGTGCTTGGCACGCTTTCACAACTCAATGTCCAAACAAAGCACTCTATGGGGGGGTCTGCAGTGGGGGAACAGAGTCTCTCTTGCTTCAAAGGCAGCCCCTGAATCCACACCAGGCTTGACTAGGAGTGCGGCAAACTTAAGAAGAAATTTCCTGATAATGAGAACAATCCGTGTAATGGCTTACCTCTGGAAGCTGTGAGTTTTCAAGAAGAGACTGGGCAGCCATTTATCTGACATGTTATAGTGTTGGACTAGAAGACCTCCAAGGTCCCATCCAACCCTATTATTCTATGTTCCATATTCTAATTCTCTACCCATCCCTGGAGGGTTATGATTGGCAGGCGGTTCGTTGCAGGGCCCTGAGGCTGAGAAGAGAGGGGGAAGCCAAAACCAGGCTTAATGGGGGGGAGGGGGTGTGTGGCCTGGCTACAGATGCGGCAGAGCCTATACCAGGACAGGGGGAGAACGGGGCCAGCAAAGTTAGCTCTGGAAGCTCTTTTGATGAGCTGCAGATTGGTGGAGAGCCTCCCCCCTCCATGAGTGTTCGGAAAGGCCCACGGAGACAAGCCACAGTGGCAAAGGTATCCCTTGCATTCAGGAAGGAGGCCCCAAAATCCGGAGCAAAGAGGCATTCAAGATCCCCCAGTTTGGAGACCAGCCGAGTCTCTTCCCTGCTGAAGGAAAGTCCTTCGACCCTTCCCAGCCCCAGCGGAGGGGGAGGAGGAGGAGAACGACAGCAATAGCTAGAACAACAGCAGGGATCTCTATCAACCCCAGGATAGGCAGCTTTGGCTGACAGCTGGTTTCTATTGGGCCGAGGAGCAAAGGTATTTGGGGGGCTGGGGTGGGGGGAAGAGGGGAGAGGTGAGAAGGCGGTAATGAGGAGGATGAAGACAAACGATGAAAGCCCCAAATTGCGGAGGGTGGAACGGACCAGGAGGACCCGCTGTGGGAGAGACCAGTGGAAGCTTTGAAGCTGCTCTCCATAGGTGCCCCTTTAAACCTTACACCCTGCTGCTGCGGGGTGGAGGAAGCAAGGATGGGGAGGGGAGAGAGGGGGTGGCTTTCCTTCTGAAGGGTTTATGAGCTCAAAGTGTGACCTGCCCTTCTGCCAATTATCCCTGCAATAGCCCCCCCCACTCCCCGTGGGCCTGCTTACCCCAGGCAGCAAGGGCCAGATCACTCTTACCCTGGTGCCAATTCAAGGTGGGGGGGGAGTCCGCTGTCACAGAGAAGGCCACAACATCCCTGAAGGGGCTGGCCTTGGAAGACAATCCCAGGTCCAGGAAGCCTGCAAGGCTGCCTCTGCCATTCCCTCCAAGCAAGGAGCTCTCGGAGCATTCAAGGGCATTTGGCTGGGCTGGGCTGCACCCCATGCCCACAAGGCTGCCTCCCCAGGCAGAGAATGGGGCATCTGCCCACCTTCTGGTTGTAACAAACTCTCTTTTTCTCAGCATCACACCCAGCAGCCTCCTGCCTCCCAGTTACAAAACTGACAGGCTACCACTGGGGGTCTCATGAGGTGGGATTCAGGGCTGCTTCCCTCTTCAGCAGAGTGGGCATCCCAAGCAGCCGAGGAAGAACGCAGCAGGCTTTGAACCTGCCCGAGGTTCATCCCCATCTCTTAGAGGCCCAGAGCAGCCTTCCATCCTTGGATGCTCACCGTCTGGCAGACCACCTGTCCTCCACGAAGTGACCCAACTCTCCTCTTGCTGAGAGCAGACTGATATCCTGTCTACCACGAACACCTCTTGGGGTTCTGAAAGTAACACAGGTGGCCCTCGACTTACGATGACAACTGACCCCAGAATTTATGTTGCTAAGTGAGAAATTTGTTAGGTGAATTTTGTCCCACATTTTCTTGCTACATTTGTTAAGTGATTCACTGCAGTTGTTAGATTAGTAACGTGCTTGTTAAGTGAATCTGGCCCTAATCCGTCGACTTTGCTTGTTGCAAAAGATGGTCACAGGAACCCCAGACGCTGCAACCATCATAAATATGAGCCAGTTGTCAAGCATCTGAATATAAATCACGTGACTGCGGGGAGGCTGCAACGGTCATACATGTGAAAAATGGTCATAAGTGACTTTTTCAGTGCCGTTGTAACTTGGAACAGTTACTAAATGAACTTTGCAAGTTGAGGATGATCTGGAATATGTTGTGTGAATGCTTCCTTTTTCTTCCTCCTTAAAGCTCCGGTGTAGGAATCCTCACCAAGTCCGGTGGCGGCTTCTCTTAGGACAGGGGTAGGCAACCTTGGCTCTTTTATGACTCGTGGACTTCAACTCCCAGAATTCCTGAGCCAGCTATGCTGGCTCAGGAATTCTGGGAGCTGAAGTCCACGAGTCATAAAAGAGCCAAAGTTGCTTACCCCTATCCTAGTCAATGCCTTGCTCCCATCAGTTGTCACCTCCCTTGTGACTGGCCATAGGATATTTTAGTGCTATTGCGTTGTCGCCACACTTCTTTTTTCTCACTAGCACACTAAGACCTTCTAAGCAGAAGAAATGCAGAGAGTGGATAATGTAGAGTGAATCAAGCCATGTGAGAGGAACATTTTTTAAATGAATGGAATTTATGGAATGCGCTGACATTTCTCAAATATGCTGGGAGACATTTGAATATTCGGGGTCACCGGTTCCTCCGTCCCTGTGAATAATGGAGATATCAACCTTTTTATTTTATTTTTCCTTCAGGCACAGATTTTTCTTTTTTTCCTGCACGCTGCTTTCTTTTCTTTCAACTCTTTCTGATAGCCCATTATTAAACCATAATAATAGTTAAAAATGCATAATTTCAGCATCCCTGGGCTGACGCCAACAGTGAAACGGCAGTTTGCAAGGCAAGATATCAGCTGGTTCCTCCTTTGCCTGTTTCTTTCCTTCGGAGGAAGAGAAATCCCAGAGATCTCCAGGGTGCAGAATCTGCCCAGCCCAGGCAAGGCCGGGGGCTTCTGTCTTTGTGGCTCTCAAGAAATGGAGAACAGAGCTATAAATCAGTTAAGTGATCTTAAAACTTTATTCTGCAATTTAACCTTCAAAGAGCAAGAGTTTTCCATCTTGACCAGTTTGGTTTGAATCATCTCTCCTGAAATGCACTGCAGGTCCAGGATTATGTCTGATCCTTGCTGCTCTTCTGCACCCTCTTTATCTGCCCCATTGAATGTCAGGTTTGTCAGAATTCATGGGCATAATTTCTTACTATTTCATGGTAGTTAAAGGCCTATCACAGTTGCCTAGAGTAGAATACTCTTAGCCCTCTGGGAGAAGTTTGTCCTGTATGAGCACCTTTTTGGAAATGGCCTCTGGTTTGGACAGTCCACACAGTGGGTCCCAACTTTTGCTGGGGGGTGGTGGTGGCTCTAACTCTTCCAAATATTGCTCTGATTGCCCCTTTAAGTTGTTATAACTGAACTGTGGCTTCAATGAAGTTGAAAGCCTGCCTTTACTTTAAGCAAAGAGATCTGAGCCATTTGGCACAGTACTCTAAGTAAGAGCAAAAGTACCTTCAATTCTCTTTTCTGAAGCTCTGGGATAGAAACTACTTTAAAAAGAATAAAACTGATGGCCTACACAGACATGATAACAAGCGGTTCAAAAACCCATGTTTTAGTCTCTTTGGTGATATGGCTTCATCCAAATAAAAAGGTGGCAGAAATAAAAAAATAATTGTTTTACTGTGATGGTGACTCGGACAAGTCTCATGTTCCCCGGATCTCAGCAGGGTGACACCTGAGGAGGAGAAAAGCAGGACACAAAATATAGAAAACAGAGTTGGAAGGGACCTTGGAGGTTTTCTAGTCCAGCTCCCTGCTCAGGCAGGAGACCCTATACCATTCCAGACATGCGGCTGTCCAGTCTTTTCTTAAAAACCTCCAGTGACGGAGCACCCCAACTTTTGGAGGCCAAACTGTTCCAAGCCTTATGCAATAAATATTTGTTCTGGAATGTAGAAAGCCAAAAGGTGAGGATACAAAGTTCCACAAAGAAGCTAGAAAATAATATCAATGATTATCTAACACGTGATTTAAAAGTGCAAAGAAGAGCAACTAAGATGATCAAAGGCCTGCAGACTAAAACATATGAAGAACGGTTACAGGATTTGGGAATGGCCAGTCTAGAGAAAAGAAGGACTAGGAGGGACATGATAGCAGTATTCCAGTATTTGAGGGGCTGCCACAAAGAAGAGGGAGTCAAACTTTTCTCCAAAGCACCAGAGGGCAGGACAAGAAACAATGATTGGAAACTGAATTAAGGAGAAAGTTCCTAACAGTGAGGACAATTAACCAGAAGTTGTAGGTTCTCCATCACTGAAGGTTTTTAAGAATAGACTAGACAGCCATTTGCCTGGAACGGTATAGGGTCTCCTGCTTGAGCAAAGGGCTGGACTAGAAGACCTCCAAGGTCCCTTCCAGGTCTATTCTGATTCACTGATTAATTACTCTCAAGTTTGGGTCAATCCAACTGAAGGCACCATAAGCCTTGCCTATAGGAGCAGAGGGGAAACTGTACTTGAGCCCTCAACTCTTAGAAGCTGGTGATGTTTGTGGTCCCTTGAGGAGCCCATCCTTCAGGACATAGAGTAGGCGAGTCGTTTTTTCTGGGACCTGGCACTGACATGCTTCCTCTTGAAGATTCATTTAATTTTTAAAAAAATATCACTAAAAAGAGGGAGAAGCTCCATGGCTATTTAGACACTTGGACACACGGCTGAAACCTTCACCAAGTAATCAGATAGATCTCTTATTGAATCCAGCCAACCACCCTCAGAGACCTGTTGAGATGATAACACTGGAAAGCACAACAGTCTTGAGCCGTGCCTTCATTAGCAAATTTCAGCAGCTTCTAAGGTCACTCGGCCATTTCTGTGGGGACAAATTACTAATGAAGACAGACTTCACACTGCTAGAGTGAGAGAGGGCCCATCCTGATATATGCCATAAATTACTAATCCACGTCCATTCATGTGAACTCCTGGGACAAAGGGCAGAGCAAAGAAATGTAATAGGTTAAAATAGCAAATGTAAAATAATGAATGTAATAGGTTTAAATAAAAAGATTTGCAAGTAGGAAAATCTTGCAACTATCTGGATTTGCCTGCCTGGATTTTTGATGGACATGATAGACAGCAGAGGGATTTTCAGCACACTTTGTTTTAGGAGAGTTGGGTCTGGGGCTCCTGTTATCCCCCAAATGAATTGTGTGTATGTTTGCATGTGTGCACATGCACAGCTCCCCCTTGCCATGCCTTCTGGAGACAGAGCACAATAGGGGGTGAGGGCAGAGAGACTGGGAGAGAGAAAGAGAGAGGCCAGGCTGGAGAGAGGCAGGAGACTTTCAACCAAGAGTTTCCCCTTCTCAGGCTACCTGCTTGCTCGGTCAGACTTCTGCATCTTTAGGTCTTCAGCGGTATAGCCGTCCTTACATTAATACCCTGGATATGTCAAATACAGGTGAGTTGCTGGATCCATCTTGTGCTTCTGGGAGTCTTCACTGTATTATACTTGGTGGCCCCTGGTCTATCAAGCCAGGTGCTTCTTCTGCACTTCTCCAAGCTTTCAGGAAGAGATTTCTTCTGACCTGATGACTCTTGAAAATACAGAGGTACCAGGGTCACAACCTCAGTTGCAGTTTATTTACAATGAGGCACACACACACACACACACACACACACACACACACACACACACACACATGAAAGAAAGCAGGACTGGATGTTGATGCCTGGCACATCTCTGTGGGACTTGCCAAAGGCAGCCCAATGAAGAGGCAACAATATGGGTGAAGGTGGGCCTGGAGGTCTCTTGGCCCAAGCTCAGAGGCTCTGAGGACCAGCGGGGTCTCACTTCAACTCACATGGAGCAGCTGAGAGGATGGGGCAGAGGGAGGGGATGTTTTGAGTGGGGGGGAGGGAGACTCTCCCCCCCCCAGTTTGAAGAGCCAGAGAGTCAAGGGGGAAGGAGCACCAGCAGCCCCCCTCCACTTTCTCCACCCCATGTTTTCTGCTCTGCCCTTTTGTTTGCTTCTGGATTCACATCTGCAGGGGCTGGGAATGCAACCGTGAATTGGAAAATTGAATGTGATATTAAGCTAATTAAAATTGCCCTCTCCGAGTGAATCTTCTTGTCAACTTTTAATTAACTCTTGATCAAGTCTCCCCCGGCAAGAGGCGGAAAGGGCAGCTGGCCCGGCCCTCCCGGCACTGGGCTGGCAAAGCTTCTCCCCGAATGGCTCTCGGGGGGGGGAGAGTTGGGGGGGGAGAAAGCAAATTAGCCATGGAGCTTTGAGAGGGTCTCCTTTCCAAAGGCCGCCAGTGAGGGTGCAAAGTTTCTAGGCTTTGAGCTGCTGGGTGATGATGGCTCTTATGCCAAGAACTTCGGCTGAAAAGTTCCCAAGTGAGGGTGGGGGGTACTTTTCTGGCCCCTTCAAGCATCATCTTTGCCAGAATCCTAGAGCACGGGTATACCCAAACTGTGGGGCTGCAGCCCACCACTGGGCTGTAGCCTATTGGCCACCAGGCCACTTGAAGGGCTGGCCGGTATGCACATCTGCACTTGTACACAGCCCCATTCGCATGAGCGTCGCCACAGGTGTTTGCCGCCCCACTCACTTCAGTGTTGTGGGCGTTCACAGCTCCACTCACATGAGAGCTCACGGCCCCACTCGAGCAAGCAACGGGTGTTCATGTGCATGCATGTATGTGTGCATGCATTCAGCCCCCCTACAAAACCATCCCTTCTTTTCCCCCTCCCCCTGTTTCGGGCCACCAACCCCAAAAGGTTGGGGAACTCTGTCCTAGAGGACTTTGCTCATGCATCCTTGCTAACTTTGGTTAGCAAGGTTGCTGGAATTGGGTATGTCTAGTCTAATGAAGAGAAGGACGAGGGGGGACATGATAGCAGCGTTCCAGTATCTCAGGGGCTGCCCCAAAGAAGAGGGAGTCAAGCTATTCTCCAAAGCGCCTGAAGGCAGGACAAGAAGCAACGGATGGAAACTAATCAAGGAGAGAAACAACCTAGAACTAAGGAGAAACTTCCTGACAGTGAGAACAATTAACCAGTGGAACAACCTGCCTCCAGAAGCAGTGAGTGCTCCAACAGTGGAAGTTTTTAAGAAGAGACTGGACAGCCATTTGTCTGAAATGGTATAGAGTTTCCTGCCTGAGCAGGGGGTTGGACTTGATGACCTCCAAGGTCCTTCCAATGCTATTATTATTACTATTACTACTACTACTACTACTAATACTACTACTACTACTACTACTACTACTACTATTATTATTATTATTATTATTATTATTATTATTATTATTATTCCTTTGGGAACATAGAACATAGAATAACAGAGTTGGAAGGGACCTCAGAGGTCTTCTAGTCCAACCCCCTGCTCAAGCAGAAGACCCTATACCATTTCAGACAAGTGACTGTCCAGTTGTCTAGGAAGGGGAAGGGAGGGGAGGGAGTCACTCTGTGTCTCAGCAGAACAGGAGAAAATACAGGTAGTCCTCGACTTACAACAGTTCATTTAGTGACTGTTTCGAACTTACAGAAGCACTGAAATAAGTGACTAATGACTGTTTTTCACACAACCATTGCAGCATCCCCCTGGTCACATGATCAAAATTCAGAGGCTTGGCAACTGGTTCATATTTATGACGGGTTGCAGTGTCCTGGGGTCATGACAAGCAAAGTCAGTGGGGAAGCCCGATTCACTGTTACTAACTTAACAATTGCAGTGATTCATTTAACAACTGTGGCAAGAAAGGGTGTTAAATGGGTCAAAGCTCTCAACAAAGGTCTCACTTAACAACAGAACCTTTGGCCTCAAAGTCGAGGACTATCTTTATACAATGTCACTGCCTTAACGAAGTTGCTGCACTGGATGCTGATGGTGAAACCGAGGCTCCTGGTCCTCTTTCAGCCCATTTTCACATCCGATTTGACCCCTTCCTCCAATGAGGGCAGAGCCAGAGGCCCATGAGGAATAGAAGAGAGCTGGAAGGAACCTTGGAGGTCTGCTAGTCCAGCCCCCTGCTCAAGCAGGAGAACCTATACCATCTCAGACAAGTGACTGTCCAGTCTCTTCATAAAAACCTCCAGTGATGGAGCGCCCATGATTTCTGGAGGCAAGCTATTCCACTGGTTAATTGTCCTCACTGTCAGGAAGTTTCTCCTTAATTCCAGGTTGCTTCTCTCTTTGGTCAGTTTCCGACCATTGTTTCTCGTTCTGCCCTCTGGTGCTTTGGAGAATAACGTTACCCCCTCTTCTTTGTGGCAGCCCCTGAAATACTGGAACACTGCTATCATGTCTCCCCTATTTCTTCTTTTCTTTAGACTAGCCAAACCCAAGTCCTGTAGCCATTCTTCATATTTTTTAATCTCCAGGCCTTTGATCATCTTAGTTGCTCTTCGCTGAACTTTTTCCAAGATCTCAACATCTTTTTTGTAGTAAGGTGACCAAAATTTGGCTGCAGTATTCCAGGTGTGGTCTTAGGTCTGGTCTTCCAGGAAAGCAGAGCCAGCTGTGAGGATCAGCTGTGTAATCAAAACTGCAGCCAAACCAAGGCCTGAAATGAAATAAAGCTTTGAGGGTTTGGGAAAAGAGAAAAGAACTCTGATGAGTTTGAGGAAGTAAAAGGAGTTTCATGTTCTGTCTGAATTAGAGACACTTCTAAAGTGAACATTCGTGTTGGGCCAGAACAATATTATTTTTCTCTGTGGACAATTTTCTAATCCCTGGTAACTAAGATGTCTTACAGCAAAATAAAAACAAAAAACATTTTCTCAGCAAAATTGAAACAATCCATCTTCTCTTCTGCAAACAAAATTATTGGTCCCTCCACTATAGCATCACGGCAGGACGATAGTACTTCAAATGTAAGTTTAAAACCAAGTTTCATTCTTGGGCGGGGAAAAAACCAAGAATTAAATTTAAGATCTTACAAGACGCATGGGAAAGAGGAGGACTTAAGGCACCTAACTTGAAATTATACTATGATGCGGTGGTTTTAACATTGGTTAGTGATTGGCTTAATTTAACAAATAAAAGTATACTTCATCTGGAGGGATGGGACTTATTATATGGGTGGCATGCATACTTAATTTATAATAAAAAAGTTGACAAGGCTTTTAAATCTCATATTTTAAGAAGTGCTTTATTGCGTGTCTGGAAAANAATTTGGGTTAGAAATGTAAAATTTACCCAGGCCCAAAATTTAAGAGAAAATTTTTACAAAATGTTTTATAGATGGCATCTGGATCCTAAAAAGTTGTCTTGTATGTATCCTAATTTACAGCCCAAATGTTGGAGATGTGGTAGCTTGGATGCTACTTATTTTCATATTTGGTGGACTTGTAGAAATATAAAAGCTTTTGGGATTAAGATTTGGTGGAACATTCAAAAGATTTTCAAGAGAAAGATAAAGTTCACAATTATTTTTGTTGGGTGTTATTACAGATTGTGATACTAAAGAAACTAATTTGATGTTGAATTTGATAACAGCTGCAAGGTTATTAGTAAGGCAATATTGGAAGAAGGATTGCTTGCCTACTATAGAAGAATGGACGCTTTGGTTTTGGGGTTTATATTGTAACTTTTATAAAACTTTTCAATAAAAAAAACACCAAGTTTCATTCTAAGAGAATGGCATTTCTGTACTTCTGTGCGTCTGATCCTGTACTTATTTGTACTTTCTGTACTGCTGTGTGATCATTAAACTATTGGAGGCGGCATGCGGTCAGAAGACGCCACAGTGGCATCCCTAGCCTGGGAGAGAATAAGCTCAGCTGAGGATCCCAGCGATAGTCTTTGCTGAAGGGAAGGAGAGGAAGAAAACACAGCGGTGAACTGGAAGGGGATGGAGCAAGTGCGGCTAGAAAAACCGCTCATTCCTTCACTGCAAGGGACAAGGCAAGAGGGAAAGGGGAACCACGCCTCTGGAGGAGGCAGTACTTTACTTAATCTGTGCATCTCACAACTCCCAACATTCCTGGGTTCCTGAGGCACCAGGAACATAGGACAATGCAAGAAGAAGGGAAGGAAGAAAAAAATATTGGGGAAATCTATCTGAAATGGGATGGGGGTATCCTGCCAGCTGCAGCCACACAGGGCTTTCCTACCAGGAAAAATGAAAGGTGCAAATCTGAACTGCCCCAAAAGATCAATTCTTTTCTATTTCCCAAACACAGAACATGCTCTCCAGTGAAGGCAGGAGATCTGCTTTTCTTAGACTTGCATGCATTGCTTTTAAAAAAAATGCACCCAAATTCCAGACTTTCAAATTACTGCTTTAAATTTTACTCCGTCCCATCCCCCCAAAACACCTGGCCAGGTTGCAGAAACTGCAGGGCTCTCAGCATTTGTTGTACGTGTACAACCTTACTAAGGTTTTATAAAGTGTAGTACCGCTTTACAATGTCTTGATAAGGCCACAACTGGAATACCACATCCAGTTTTGGTCACCACATTACAAAAAAGAAGTTGAGACTTTGGGAAAAGTGCAGAAAAGAACAACACAGATGATTAGGGGGCTGGAGACTAAAACGTAGGAAGACCGGTTGCAGGATTTGAGTTTGGCTAATCTAGAGAAAAAAAGGACCAGGGGTGACATGGTAGCAGTATTCCACTATTTGAGAGATTGCCACAAAAGGAAGGGGGTCAACTTATTTACCAAGGCACCTGAAGGCAGGACAAGAAACAATGGATGGAATCTAATCAAGGAGAGAAGCAACCTAGAACTAAGAAGAAATTTCCCGACAGTGAGAGCAATCAAACTTTTGAACAGCTTACCTTCAGAAAGACTTTAAAAAGTTTTACAGGATTATATAAATGAAGACCAGTGTGGCTTCTTACTTAAAAGACAACTAAAAGACAATGTAAGAGAAGTTTTGAATATAACTGAATATTTACAACAGCGCAACGACAAACAGGTTGCGTTGATCTTTCTGAATGCAGAAAAAGCTTTTGACAATTTGAACTGGGCCTTTATGTTTAAAATAGTGGAAAAGAGATAGATTTTGGATTGGGCTTCATACAGGGTCTGAAGTCCATCTACACACTCCAGAAAGCTCAAATCATGGTCAATGGAGACTTGACAAAACCAGGAACTATTAAATAGAGATATTAGGCAGGATAACAGAGCAAAAGGATTAAAAAGTAAAGCACATATTTACAAATAACATAAGTAAGCATTGATGATTTGGTATTGATTGTGCAAGACCCATTAGACAACATTGAACATGTTATGAGGAAGATTAAAATGTTTGGAGAAATGGCAGGTTTAAGAATAAATAGATCAATGACGACAATAATGACCAAGAACATAAAGGTGGAAGATCAGAAGGAATTGGAATTTAAAACTGGTTTTAAAATTGTGAAAAAGTGCCGTACTTGGGGTGACTCGTACTGAAGAAAATTGTAAGCCTTACCAAAATAATTATGGTAAAATATGGAAGGAGATAAAATTGGATTTAAATAGATGGCAAAAATTAGATTTGTCATTAATGGGAAGAATTTCAGTAATTAAAATGAATGTACTACCTAGAATGTTATTTCTGTTTCAGACTATACTGATATTGATTAGAAATTCCTCATTCAAACAGTGGCAGAAAGATACATCTACATTTATTTGGCAAAATAAAAAACCAAGAATTAAATCGAAGCTGCTACAAGATTCTAAAGATAGAGGAGGTCTGGGTTTGCCAGACCTTAAATTATATTATGAAGCTTGTTGTCTGGTATGGTTAAAAGATTGGATAACTTTAAAAAATTCAAGGCTGTTAGACCTCATAGATTTTGATTTGGGATTTGGATGGCTTGCCTATCTGTGGTAAGACAAAGTAAAAGTTAACCCTGGCTTTAAGATTTATGTTACTAGGCCATCAATTGCACATGTATGGTGGAAGTATAATTTTGGGTATAATACAACACTAGATGTGGGAGAATGTATGGATGAAGGGACTAAAATTCACATTAAATAATAGTTTGAAAGAAAACTTTTATAAAATGATGTATCGTTGGTACTTGACCCCAGGTAGACCAGTGAAATTGTATAAAGGGATTTTCTAATAAGTGCTGGAAATGTAGTCAGAATCCAGGTTCATTTTATCACATGTGGTGGTCTTGTAAATATGTGAAAACATACTGAATAAACAAAACAATGACAATGCAAAAAATATTTAAGATACAAATATTAATGAAGCCTGAAGCTTTTCTTTTAGATACGATGGACAAGTCAATTGAAAAACAATTTGGGGTGCTAGTCCTTCACATGGTGATGGCTGTGAGGATTATACTTGCCAAACACTGGAAAGAAAAAGAGATGCTGACTGTTGAAGAATGGATTTTGAAATTGATGGAATTAGCAGAGATACCGAACTGCTTTGATTAGAGATAATGGACTAGACAGCTATATAAGAGACTGGAAACCATTTCTGGACTTTCTACGTGCTAAATATAATAACGGATGGTTAACAGGGATTTGAAGATTAGTGTAATGTTTAGCTAAACATTAAATTTAATTGACCATTTTCCTCCTTTTTTGTACACAATTTTTTTCTTTTTTTGTTGTAGTTGGGTTTGAATGTATATTCTTGTTTTGTTACATTTTGTTTGTTTGTTTTAATGTTTTGTATTTTATTCTCTGTGATAAAACAATAAACTTATTTTAAAAAAATAAGTTGTGGCTGCTTCATCGCTGGTGATTTTTAAGAAAAGACTGAAATGGTACAGGGTCTCCTGCTTGAGCAGGGGGCTGGACTGGAAGACCTCCACGGTCCCTTCCAGCTCTGTTATTCTGATTGATTGAGCATAGATCCACTCTAGATGAGTTGGCATTGAATTAGTTCCGCTGCCAAGATGGATCCTAAAGTGAGTGCCGGTTCTGGACTGTGCAAAGACCGCAGAGCCTCCCCCCTCTCAATTCCCCTTCTTCCTCAGATGCCTTTGCCTCCCGATGGGCACTTGCAAAAGAAGTGCTCGGGGTCCAAGCAGGCCCACAGGCCAGGGGGGGGCTCTGCACCCAGGCAGAGTTGGGCCGAGCGCAGGAGGAAGAGCTTGTCCTTGCTGGAAGAGGCCGGCAGCCTTGTGCCAGGAGAGGAGGGGGCCGCTGTGGGTCACGGGCTGTGGGTCAAACCAGGCAGAACCAGAGCGGAGAGGCACATTGAGCCAGGACGAAGCTGGGTTAGGGACCAAGTTAATTTAATTAACACTGAATCAAATGAAAGTTAAGTAAATATAAGGACTCCAGTTAATACGGTTCATGCAAATGCAGTTCTTTCACATCAAACCTGACCATCTGGTGGTGATTTGGGGAGGGGGGCATGGCTTGGAGGGGGGGTCTAAATACAGACCGGATGATCTCAAAGGGCTTCCCAGTTTTGACACAGCTCTATGAAAAAAGTGGCGCTCAAAAAAGCATAATTAATTTCCCACCGATTCCTCTGCCTCTCTCCCCTCCCCCCCCCTCCATCAAACACAGCGTGCAATTCTGCAGGAAAAGCCTCCGCTGTTAACTGTAGATATTCAGTTGGAAAACATTTTGCCAGAGAGTTGTCCATTCCCCATCCATCTCTTTAGAACAGCTTTATTGTGGAGAGACACAGACTAGATTTTATCTGCATCAGCAATTAAGGCATTATTATTCAGCTTATGCCCCTTATAAAGATGGCTTGTTGGTTTAATGTCTAACTTTTAAGGGCTGGGTATGTGCAGAGTTTCTCTCTTTTATTCTTTGGAAAGACATTCTTGCTGGATTTATGAGGCCCCTGACCAAACTCCCCTGCATTATCTCTTGTAACAAACCTGTGCCAAAGTCCAGAGGTCTCCGGAGTGACCCAAATGGCAAACAGCAGCTTATCAAACCGGGTGGCTGAGTGCTGAACCCTCATCCTTTCACACGCCCCAATGCAGTCCTGCCTCAAGTTCTTCACTGAATGCCACTTGGGGAAGCAGAGGAAATTAATCTGGTTAGACTCTGGATTGCAACATTTATCTTTTTAAAAAAATAGAGAGATCTCATCTATATCTTCCCTGACAGCACCTCAGTAACCCTTCTGCAAGAACCAGTCCTCCTGAGTCAGCCTCAGCTTTGTGACAGCCCTCCACTGAGACAGAATAACAGAATAAGAGAGTTGGAAGGGACCTTGGAGGTCTTCTAGTCCAACCCCCTGCTCACCCAGGACACCTTATACTATTTTCACAAGTCTCTTCTTTTCTCCTGTAGTGGAGCACCCAAAGGTTCTAGAGGCAAACCATTCCATGACAGTGAAAATTTCACTATCAGGAAAAAAAATTCTTAGTTCTAGGCTTTCTCTTCTTGATTAGTTTCTTGTCTTGCCTTCTGGTGCTTTGGAAAATGTCACCCCCAGTCCTTCTTTTCACTAGATTAGCCATTAGCCATTTTAACTATGTTTTAGCTTCTGGACCCCTAATTATCCGGAGACCCTCATGATCTTCTGATCTTCTGGCCTCCCCATGGAGGCCTGGCGGGCACCAGGATTTGGGGCTCCTTCTGGCTGTTGTGGGCGCTTGCCTTCTTTCCCAGTCCTTGATTCAGGAGCTATCAGGCAGTGGTGGGATTCAGCCAGTTCACGGCACTTCGGCAGAACCGGTAGCTACTTTGTTGCTGCCTGGGCCCAGAATGGACCTCCGGAAGTGGCATCCACACAGAGAACCGGTTGTTCACATATTTGAATCCCACCACTGCTATCAGGCAACCATCTGCCCCTTTCATGCCCTTTACAAGGCATTGTAAGGGCTGTGTATCTGTAAATCAGGTGCTGACGGACAGACAGCTTGTGTGCCAGATGAGGCTGGTGGTTCAAGCTGAAAGAGCTCTCCATGCAAAACTTACCACCAGCACCACCAGCAGTAGCTGCCAGTCCCTCAGGCACTTTTATCCCATGTTGGCCATAGAAGGAACATTCTCTCTCCCCCACCGGCCCCTCCTTGCCACAAAGAAGAGGGGGGGGGTCACGTTATTTTCCAAAGCCCCTGAAGGCAGGACAAGAAGCAACGGATGGAAACTAATCAAGGAGAGAAGCAACCTAGAGCTAAGGAGAAACGTCCTGACAGTTAGAACAATTAACCAGTGGAACAACCTGCCTCCAGAAGCGGTGAAGGTTGGGGTGTGTCTGTGAGGAGATCAAACCGGTGCCTAATGTGAACTTGAGGGGCCAGCCTCTCCCTCAGTCCATGCAGAACCAGGGCCTTCCCCAGGAGCAGGCCTGCAAATGTGTCAAACTCAGCTCCTCTCAGCCCCAGCCCACATTCATAAGAGCAGGTGGGTGTTTTCCTGCCAGGCCCCTGGCCAGCCCCCTTGCTGAGATGAACAGAGACGCCTGGGGGTAACGGGGCTGGGGAGGCATCTCACCTTGTGGGCCCATGAAGCTGCTAAGCACCCTGGCCGGATGGGTCCATGGGCAGCTAAGCACTCAAGAGGCCAGTTGTGTTTTCCTGCAAGACTCCCCAAGTGCAGATACCTGGCCTGGCCATTCCAGCCTGCCTGGCCCAGGGACTCACCCCAGGTGGGCAGCATCGGGCATGCGTGGGTCTTCCTCTCCCACTATGGGACAGGGTGAGGGGCTTTGGCTGCTAGGAACTGGGCAGAGAGGCTCTGGTGTTGACCTCCTGTGCAGGCAAATTGCTCTCTGCCACCCCCTCCCCCCTTCCACCAAAGGCCATTTCCACCTTCAGGCCTCCCAATGGGGCTGCCACCACTGGTGACTGGTGACATGAAAAGGAGCCATCCTGCTACTACAGCATTGCTCCCCCCCCCAAATCACATGGCTACTTGATCTCCTCCTGGATGTTTCTCATAGGTTGAAACAAATGCAGCCCTAGAATAGAATAGATTAGAATAGAATAGAAGGGACATTGGAGGTCTTCTAGTCTAGCCCCCTGCTCAAGCAGGAGAACCTATACCATTTCAGACAAGTGACTGTCCAGTCACTTCTTAAAGACCTCCAGTGATGGAGCACCCACAATTTTTAGAGGCCAGCTGTTCCACTGGTTAATTGTTCTCCCTGTTGGGAAGTTTCTTCTTAGTTCCAGGTTGCTTCTCTCCTTGATTAGTTTCCAACCATTGTTTCTTGTCCTGCTCTCTGGTGCTTTGGAGAATATTTTGGTGCCCTCTTCTAGTCAAAGGACAGGAGGGCATCGTCTGCCCAACCCTCACTTGAAGTGGGGAGTGGCACATTCAATGGCTGCTGGTGGGTGGGCAAGGTGGGTAGGTGTACTGGGTGGGAATCTGCTTTCTCCATCCTGCAGCAACAGAGCGTTTCCCACAGTGCTGGAGAGTGTGTGGTTCTGTGTCGATCCCGCTCTGATAGTGGTGGCAAGATCTTATTCCATTCGGTCATCTAAACCTGTTCAAGGGTAGCCGAATGGTGTGGAAAATGTGCACCTATTATGTATCCCAAGGTAGCATTATTTGTGCTCAGCTGTTTTGAATTCCGATTTCTCCTTGTTTTCCCTCTCCCAGCTGGCACTGCCCCACGGCCTCTGTTTCTGGGAACCCTGCTGCCCATCGCCTTGGAAACAGCCAGGCCTTTGTCGGAAAAGCCCAACCTATTCAGAACAACAGGATAACAGAGTTGGAAGGGACTGGGAGGTCTTCTAGTCCAGCCCCCTGCCCAAGCAGGCAACCCTATGCCATTCCAGACAAGTGGCCATCCTGTCTTTTCCTCTGAGTTCCTCGAGCACAGAGGCCTGTGGCAGAGAGAGGAGGAAGGTGGGGGGGGGGAGCACTGGCTTCTTTATATTGCCATGGAAATGAAGGCAGTGTCAGCCCTTCCTCTGGAGGCTGCCGTTTATAGACGTTTCTCCGATGCAGAGGAAGGACATAATAACCACGTGACGTATTGTCAATACATCGGCTCAAAAGTGATAGTCCTACAGAGTTATTCCCCCCTTCGCATCCTCCTTGCAATCCATCCCCACAGTGTGAAGGAGGCAACAGGAGACAATGGAGAGGGGAGGGGAGGGTGGGAAGGGAGGGGAGGGACAGCCCTAGCATTTTCAGACCCAGACAGGTGTGAGCAGCTCACCAAGACTTTGCCAGCTCAGCCTTACATCCTTCTTTCACCCTCAGCTTCTGAGAGACACTTTGGCACAGGCTGGGGTATCCCCAGGGGCTTCAGGGAAGGGGCTCGGGCAGGAGGAGCTTTTGGCATGGAGAAAGTGCCGTTCTCCCTGCCATTGTCCAGAGACATCCCACTGTCTTTAAAAGACAGCTCCACATGCCCCCCTCTCTGCCCCCACCCCTGGACCAGCCCTGCTTCTGGACCCGACAGCCTCCATGGCTCCCTCTCTGTCATCAGGAGTGGGAGCCACGACCTTCCCTGGCACCCACCAGGGAGCCACCCTGAAGATCCCTCGGATAGGGAGGAGGAGTGCGGAGCCCAGGAAGAGAGAGAGAGCCAGCGCGCTGGTGCTTTGCCAAATGCTGGGAACTGGCTCCTTAACAGCCTCCAGGTGCTCTTTGCAACCCATGAACCCTGCTAGCATGGGCAGGGGAGGCAGGGCAGGGCTGAGCTGGAACATATGCTGGGCTCTGAATTGGGGGGTGTAAAATGGAGGAGCTGAATGTCGATGAGCACCCAGGAAAAGGTTTCTGGGCTCAGTGCAGAAGCAGAATAGCAAGTGGCCTGACTCAGTCAGATTGTCTTCATCCTGTTACTGCCCTACCTTCCCCCTCCCCGCTGCAAATGTTGCTGATAAAAGCTCTGGAGAAAACCAGAAGCGCGTCACAAATGTCTTAGCAGCATCTATCGCCATAGCTTCATTTTTCCTGCCCTACAAGCACAATTTGCAACTGGTCCCAATTACAGAGAAAGGAAACGTCCCACAAGCTTGACAGTCTCTGTTTGCCATGTAGGGTGCACGATGCTTCTGATCTGAGGCCAAAGTGACCTCGGCGAGTGCTGGTGGGGAGACGGTGGCGCTGGCGGTTAGAATGCAGTATTGTAGGCTAACTCTGCTCAGATGGCCAGGAGTCTGATTCCTTCGATCCTGACCAGCTCAAGGTTGACTCAGCCTTCCATCCTTCTGAGGTTGTTAAAATGAGGACCCAGATTGTTGGGGAAAATACGCTGACTCTGTAAACCTCTTAGAGAGGCTGTAAAGTACTACGAAGGGGTATATAAGTCTAAATGCTATTGCTATTGCTAATTGGGGCAGTGGAGTGGCTGATGCTACTGGTTGGTCTCCTCTGGTTTCCTCGGGATGGATGGTTTGCATCCCTTTGTTCTCCTGGAGCACCCCAGTAGTGCTTCTCAGTTGTCGGTGTGCCGGCATAAAGACAGCCTGTATACAAGGGTCTCTCCATGTGCAAGGCTGCATGTGGGTGTGCTGTTGCCCGCCTTTCAGCTCTGCCGATTACCAGAAGGGAAGTTGTGTGTCAGAGGATGAAAGTCACCAGAAGGAGATTTCAATTATTCTGCATCTTCTGTGAGAACTCGTGCTTGCTGCAGTCCCAATGGAGTGTGTTGTGGCTGCAAGAGAAAGAAAAACAGAGGTGTTTGTGTGTGTGTGTGTGTATGAGAGAGAGAGAGAGAGAGAGAGAGAGAGAGAGAGAGAGAGAGAGAGAGAGAGAGAGAGAGAGAGAGAGAGAGAAATGAAGTTTTCTCATGGCTTTCTGAAATCTTCAGGCAAGGCCCACCAAAGGTACACACTGCCCCTCCCCATCTTTTTATTTCTAGAAGGATCCCTACAAGTCCTCAGTGCAAAACCAATGCTATCAAAGCTCATCTCCAGCCAGAAGACCTCTTCGGCAGGAGGGAGGTCCCAGGCGGAGGGGGGGGGAGAGATGTTTGGATCCTGGCACCTGTAGAATCCCACAAGAGAGAGAAAGGAGGGGGCAAGGGTCATGCGTGAGAACATGTATGGAAGTGAATGCCCCCTCCCCCCCGGTCCCTGTTCTCCAAAGCAGCAATAAAGGAGTTCAGGCAATCTTCAGATTGGAAGATCTCTGGGCTGCCTCCTGCTCTGTGTGATGGGGCCAAGTCCTCCTTCGGCCTGTTCCCTCCTGGTCAGATCCCACCTTGTGTGGGTCTCCAGTGCTGGGCATTGCCCTCTAGGAAGGATGGAAGGCAGGTTCACAGGGGGGCAGGGAGGATGAAGTGAAGGCCTTGGAAGGGGGGGGGAGCAGCCTGCAGAAGGGAAGACCTGTCACCCAGAGAGGACGCAGGGCTCTCTCCGCCTGGAGGCTTGGGATTTCCCAGGGCACGTGTGTGTGTTGGGGGGAGGGCCTCAGAAGAGGCTGCAAAGAAAAGCCACAGAGCAGCCTGGTGGCTTCATGTCCTCTATACGGCTTCGATCCACTGGCTGAAGAAGAAAGACACAAAGAAAGAAGCCACCACCATTTTCACCCAGAAGAGGGAGGGGGGCTTCTTTTCTGTGGCCTCAGAGAGCAGGCAAGAAGCCAGTGGAGGGAGGGGGGGCTACAAGGTCTTTCAGACTGCCCAGGCTACCCATAAGGTGGTGCCATATGGGGGGAGGGGGGAGGGAAGGTCATTGAACAGAGGCTGGGAGTTCCTCTGCTGGAGAGGCTCTGGTGGACTCTGCGCTGGCCAAGGGTTGAGCTAGATGGCCTCTGATATCCTTTCCAGTTCTAGGGGTCTGTAACTTTAACTGTGTAAGCATATCATGCATCCATATTTATGGCAGTGACCAAATATTGCGGAGGGGGGGGGAGCTAGAAGGGACTCAGCTGCCAAGGACAAGTCATTATGGCATTCAAAAAAGGACTTTAAATTATGATTGGGCAAACTTTGCAGTATAATTTCCTGCAATTCTTATGCTTTCAAGATTAATTTTGTTTATGCTGGGGTTTTTTTGTTTTTTTAAGTCACCATGACAAACAATTTCTCTTTAATTATGGAGCATTTTCTCCTGTTGAGCACATTTTGTGGACTTTTCTGCACGATGTGTATTTTTTTTAGTTCTCAATTACTATCAGATTTCTGAATGTGGCTACTTTAAGATTGCTGTGCTATTTGCAAGCCCCACAAGCCCCACATGGGGGTCACATTCCTGAAATATTGTGCAGCGTCTGGCAGCAGAAGGGATGCACATTTTGAGAGCACTTTTGATTCATTGCAATGGTGCAATTTCTTATTTGAATCTTTTTTTGGGGGGGGGGGTCCTTCCTTCCTTCCCTCCTCCACCTCCTTTGCTTATAAACCACATTAGTAATTTTTATCATCTTTCAAAATAATGTAATTTACATTTGTCAGTCTTAATAAGTGCTGGATTTTCTCTTGTAACTTTGAGGGTTTTTATGTATTATTATATTTTTGTTATGCCCCTTTTCCTGCATTTAATTTCTCCATTAGCTGTCCATGCTTTGGATATTTTCTTAAATGGTGTGTTAGTAAATATGTATCTCATGACAGCCTTCCTGGCTTCACACTCAGCCTTAAGTATTTATTAACAATCTTGTCAAAATATGGTTTTGCTTCTCTTAATCCTTTTCCTGTGGCTTCCTTGTGCAGAAATAGCTTATTTGCAGAGAAAATAAGGGCCGTTTAATTGCAGTCCTGTATTAACGTGATGCTGGGGCAAAGGTGCAGGGCCAGGATCGGGAGGTGGTGGGTAATTTCATCTCTGGAGAGCCAAAAGACGCTTTGATGAAGACACTGAGAGGGATCTCCAGCTGGACAACCCTTGGATCATCCTGGGCACTAGGCAGTTTTTGTGTTTGCCTTTCCTTCATGTCCACTGTGCCAGAAGAATTTAAAAAGCACCTGGAGAAGACACTTCTCCTTATTCACTTGGTATCCCTGCATCGGATCTTTTAGGAGCTCCTCCGCTGTTACCTTTTTATGAGCCAACCCCAAAATGATTCTTCCTAATGAAGATGGTCCATCGTTTGGAGTGCAGTGTTTTGCTTGTGGTTTGGTGGGCTTTCAGGTAGTTTGTGGCAATTATAAGGTTCAGTGCTGGAACTGAGGCCTAGTAAAAAAAAAGCCACTTAAACCATCCAGTTTCTCAAATCCAAGCAGAAGGTCTTCAGTTCTTCAGCCTGAAAGATGGGAAGGTGAAGTACCGGAAGCTGATTCCTTGCAACCTGTTTCACGTCTGGAGATTTAAAATTAACCATATTTTTGCTGCGTAGTAGCAACCGATCAGCTTCTAATCTTTGAGTATCAGGTAAACCCAGCAATGAGGAACTCGGTGTGCCGATTTTCACTGAAGGAGTTGATGCTCACCTCATCTCCGGTACTGATTTTTCAGGGCCCTTGAAGATGAGCCCGACGGTATCAAATGACTCCCTGGACAAAGCCTTCCTGAGGGTGGAAGAAGGACTGGGTTTGGTGGCAAGGTGGGGGAAGGTGATTGTAGTTGACGTTCTTTTGAGGGAAGAGGGGCCCTCATGGAGAGCATCTCTTTGCCTGTCTCTGGGCAAAGGGAGAATGTTTTCTGGTGTTGATTTTGATTGAAGCCAGGCCTTTGATTGATGCCTTTTAAATCTGGGAACTATGTTTCTGTTGTTCACATGAACAGACTATGATTCATATGAACAGACTATGATTCAGACTCCAAGACTTCCAGGCATAATCTACGTGGCTTCATTTACTCCCGGTAAGTCAATCAGCAACCTCTTTGTCCACATATTGAAATAAATCGTTCTGCAGATATTTTGTAAGCAGAAGAAAATGCTGTGTCAGAAGTACTTAATATCTTCTCTTTTTCACAATTCTGAACTGTAGAAAACTGATCAAAAATCCCATGTTCAATAAGATCCCTGATAGTTAAAGTAAATTCAGAAGAAAGTAAGGGAACTGGAAACCAAGCCCTGTGAACTCAAAGGGTTTTTTTCCCAAAAGGCAACTGGACTGGGGGTTTTCCCTTGGGGGAGAAGAATAAACCATTTTGCTTCTCATCCAAGAAGCTTCACTGGTTCTGATGAAGCTTCTTGGATAAGAAGCAAAATGTCTTCTTCATCTTCAAGGGAAAACGACAAGAAAGTCCGGTTTTGAAAAAGCATTTTTGAGGCAACTATGACCTGGATGACTGGGAATCTCCATAGACAACAAGCCCTGTGAAGAACATTTAAAGCAGTGGTCTCCAACTTTTCTGGCTTGGTGGACCAGCAGAGGGGGCTGTGGTTGGGGAGGGGGAGGGGATGGTTTCGCAGATGTGTGCCAGTTTCACAAATGTAGCTTCTCTCTTGCGCGCGCACACATACACTTGCCCACCACTTCTGCGGCCTGGTTGTGAATGGGCTGCAGCCCAGCACCCAGCCACGGACTGGGGATTGGGGACCCCTGATTAAAAAGATCTGGTGGAATGACTGAGGAGACACATAATAGCAGCCTTGAAATATCTGAAGGACTGTCACAGGAAAAAAGAGCCTGATTCATTCTCTGATGATCCACAAAGCAAGAACAAAATATGTAGAGAGAAATGAAAAACAAAATGTGTTCAGACATCAGAAGAAATTCCTGAGCATATGAAGGGGTGACTCCTTCTTCAACTGAAGCCTTCAAACAAAAGCTGGATAGTGGATCCTGCCTTGACCTTTAAGGCCCTTCTCACCCTAGTTCTTATAAATCTATGAAATCTGAGTAGCCCAATAAACACAAACGGCATATTAATTTGCACTGTTACTTTTGACTTTGCCTTGATTGAAACCTAGTTGTATTTGCAGCCATTTCCCTCATTCTGAAGCTCTGAGGTCCCCTGTAAAAAATGATGGACTCAACACTCATCCTTGGGTTCAGGACTGCCAGTGTTATTATTCTGAGGTTCATTTTTTTGCCTGGGAGACAATTTACTCTCTGGCATCTTGTGTCCTGATCACTTCATCTTCACATGTTGTCCTGACCTGGATTGGGACATTTCCTCCCTCCATGCAGATGTCCAGGCAGTAATAGAGACCCCCTGCCCCCACCCAGGAGTGGATAGAAAGATTTTGGTGCTGCTTTTGGCATCTGAGCAAAAGTGTCTGTGCCAGGCAGGTCCTGGCGTGCAGGGATCGTGTGATCATCGTCTCAGCTTTCTAACTGCTCGATCGTGTTTCAGCTTTTGGAACAATCTGCTATTCCCTATTTGGTAATGTCATTGGTTTTATGCAGTTTTTTAATTTGCTTTTAAATCTGCACATTTTATTAGTGATGAGAGGGGACTATAGAATTTATTATTACCTTCTTTGAGGATTTGGCAAACAGCAGGATATATAAATTGCAAAAATATAAACAAACAAACAAATGAATTGAATACAAGTCCCAGATTATTCCTTACATTAACTATCACTTGCAAATGGCTTGATTTAATTGTCTTATAAGAGAGCTAGGTGGCATAAAATTATCTCATTATTATTATTTAGAAAAAACCCCAAAATATTGTGATTTGCAAATTGAACTTGAGAGACTATGGAGGAAGAAATCAATGGTTATAACAATAGTAATAGCACCGGTTTGCAAAAACAGATCAAATAGGTGGGATAGACAACATCACCACCAGTTGGATCTGTAGCTGGCTGACAAACTGTACTCAGCGAGTAGTCCTCAATGGTACCTCATCCACATGGAGAGAAGTAAGTGGGGAACCAGAAGGCTCCATCTTAGGCCCAGCACTCTTCAATATCTTCATAAATGACTTAGATAAGGGAATAGAAGGGGATCTCATCAAATTTGCAGGTGACACTAAACTGGCAGGAGTATCCAACACCCCAGAAGACAAACTCAGGATCCAAAAAGATTTTGACAAACTTGAACAATGGGCCCTATTCAAAAAATGAGCTTTAATGTGGAGAAAAGCAAAGTCTTACATTTAGCCAGGAAAAATCAAAGGTTTAAGTACAGATTAGGCAAGACCTGGCTTAAAAACAGTAATTGTGAGAGGGACCTTGGAGTCATAGACGGTCACTTAACCATGAGCCAGCAGTGTGCAGCAGCAGCCAAAAAAAGCTAATACAATTCTGGGTTGTATAAACAGAGGCATAGAATCAAGATCATGCAAAATATTAGTACTGCTTTTTAAAACCCTAGTAAGACCACACCTGGAATACTGCAGCCAATTTTGGTCACCATATCACAAAAAAAATGTTGAGACCTTGGAAAAAGTTCAGACAAGAGCAACTAAAATGATCAAAGGCCTGGAGACTAAAACATATGAAGAACAGCTGCAGGACTTGGGTTTGGCTAGTCTAAAAAAAAGAAGAAACGGGTGACATGATAGCAGTATTCCAATATTTGAGAGGCTGCCACAAAGAAGAGGGCATCAAATTATTCTCCAAGGCACCAGAGGGCAGGACAAGAAACCATGGTTGGAAACTGACCAAAGAGAGAAGCAACCTGGAATTAAGGAGAAAAGGACAATTAACCAGTGGAACAGCTTGCCTACAGTAGTTGTGGGTGCTCCATCACTGGAGGTTTTTAAGAAGAGACTAGACAGTCACTTGTCTGAAATGGTATAGGTACTCCTGCTTTAGCAGGCGGCTGGATTAGAAGACTCCAAGGTCCCTTCTAGCTCTATTCTATTCTTTAAAAAATTGCAAAAGGTGGCTTTACTGGGAGCAGATTCCATCCTGCAATGATATCTGTAACACCATCAAACATCCACAGGTCCTTGGTAAGGACTTGATAGGTAGACAAAAAGGCCAAACCCAGTCTGAACATCTGGCTGGCTATGCCATGAATAATATTATTATTAATAATAATAATAATAATAACAACAACAACAACAACAACAACAATAACAACAACTGCATTGGAAGGGAGTGAAAGTGGGATGCAACAGAAACCCTTCCCCATCCTCTCACCCACTCCTTACTTTCAAAACTTCATCCTGGCCTTTGGTGGAAGTGAATGGGATGCCTTGTTTCACTATACTTGCCTGTTGATTTTATGACAGTGTTGAAAAAATAAATTTATGGACAATTTACAACCATTTACAATCTTCACAATGTCCCTCAGTCATGTGTTTGCTCTTCTATAAATCAACAGCAATGTGATCACAGAGGGCAGGATACAGTTAGCTCTCTTGAAATCCCTTTCTCTCCAATCTCTCACCCTGCAATGAGAGGGGGGAGAAAAAAAAACAAGTGAATTTTGTAGCCAATATCTCCTTTGCCTGACCCTTTCCCCTGCTGTCACCATCACATTGCTTTCAATGTGTAGAAGGTCAATAGCTTACAATATCTTCCCTCCAATCTCTCCACTCAAGGAGGCAGGAAGAGGGGGAAAGGTCAGGTAAAGGAGAAATTGCATATTGAAAATGTTTGCAGAGCAGAGAGATTGAAGAGGAAGGGATTTCAAAGATAAGCTGTTTCTGTAATCTGTCCATGACTCCCAACACCATTGCAGTAACATGGTTTCCTATTTTGTTTGTTTGTTTATAAAATTTACAGGCTACCCATCTTGCCTCAAGATAACTCTGAGCAGCTTCATTAAGTGGCAGAATTATGAGTCCCAATTAGGATCATTAAGCAAGGACTACCTGTACTTTATTTGATTGTTGTGAGCTGCTCGAAGGTGTTGAGTGGCATGCAAGTTTATCATTTCTTTGTTTTCAGTCTTTGTATATTTGTGACAAGTAAGCAACTTTTCTTCCAGTAGTTCTGCAGCTGCTGGCACTGGTTATTCGGCTGCCAACAGTCCTGAGTTCTGTGGTCCATTTGTCACAAGATATTCAGGAACTTCAACACTTAACATGGTCCTTATTGACCTGGGCAATGCCAGGTTTCTGTAAATTATGTCTCACCGTATTGTTTATGGCAGAGACACTCTTTGTTTGACTACTCTGAGATCTATCTGGTATTGTTGAACCCCTGCCATAAGCGCTCATCTTCCTCAGAGCACACAATCCCCACAACCACATCAAGGTAGGACTTCACTTGGGGATTTCTTTATTATTTTATAGGATGGACATGTGCTCACTAAGCTTTTGGGTAACAAAAAACTTTGATCCATGGTTTGAAGCCATGGTCGTTCCAATAGGGAGCTGGGTTGACATATCATAAAAGAAGTTCAAGGTAGAAGAACTCCAGGATACTCATATGAGAGAGGCGGGGTTAATTTGGGACCCTTTTCAGAAGCTGAAAAAGAAAAAGAAATGTCAAATGAGCAATGTAGCCCACTTTTCAATTCAGATGGGAAAGGGTTTACTTTCCTCCTGCTAAGAAAATGGCACTTGGAGCCGTGTCTGAGAGATAACTTGGCTTGTACAGTCAGGATTTTTGTCTCATGAGGATCTAGGCTGAGGCATCATTCTTTTCTTTCTAACAGAATCCTTGAGATGTTCTTAAATGTTTTCATACCAAGAATCATGCATTTTTAATACACAAAGGCAGCTGGGAGTGGGGTTTGCCAGTAAGAGTTCTGATGCTAAATTTGACAAAACCTTTGCTCTTTCAATATCTTTGCCAAGTTCTCCAGGAGAAGAATTAAAATTCCTAATGGAAACACTGAAGTCACGGGGAAGAATTCTTTCTTGGTTTGTTGAGAACTTGTCCTGTCCTCTGCCTATAAATGTGTGAGGGCTCAGCTTAAGCATGCCATTGGTTGCCCCATTAAACTGGTGCCCGCATGAAGCAAACAATAGTCCCCAGGAAAATCCAGACCTGAGCAAGGGGCTTAGAGCTCCCCATTGGGCAGCAGGGCTTGATCAAAGCAAACTGCCTCTCAGGACTTCTGTACCTCCCACTCACTCCTAGCAGAAAAGATTCCACAATGGAGCCTAAGAACTCAGCTTGTCTGTCCCCACTGCTTTCCTCTCTGAAACCGGAATGGCCCTGGATGGGATGGTTCTTTCTTGGAACTGTGCCACAGAAGAGCCATGATGGCACAGTGGTTAGAATGCAGTATTGCTGACTGCCAACTGCCAGCAATTTGGCAGTTCGAGTCTCAGGTTGACTCAGCCTTCCTTCCTTCCTTCCTTCCTTCCTTCCTTCCTTCCAAGGTCGGTAAAATGAGGGCCCAGATTGTTGGGGGCAACAGGCTGATTCTGTAAACCGCTTAGAGAGGGCTGTAAAACACTGAAGTGGTATATAAATCTAAGTGCTGTTGCTATTGCAATCTTGCTTTGGCATCAGACAAGACCCAATGGAAAGGGGGAAGGATATAGATGTTGTAATCCAGGAGGCCTTGAAGCTTCATAGGGGCTCTGCAGATGACCAGATGAGCAGGGCTGGGGTCAAAGGTGGCCTATAGAGCACAGTGGGGATTGCTGTTGCTATGGCATTTCTCTGCTGCTCAGCAACATCCTTGCCTAAAAGGCTGGATTCCATCAACAAGCTAGCAGAGGGTTTTAATCTGATGCCGGGTGGTATCGAGACCAGGGTGGCTAGGGAGCTTGTGGCCCACAGGGCAATTGTGGATCTGACTCAAGTAGTAATACATTGGATAAGGGTTTCTCCTCCCTTGGGACAATTTTGATATGATCTGGTAATGAAGTACACAAACATTGCCTCCGATTGCCTTCCCACTTTTGTGCCACCCGCACCTCCACGGAGAAAGGGCCTAGTCCAGGGGTATGCAACCTTGCTGGCTCAGGAATTCTGGGAGTTGAAGTCCACAAGTCATAAAAGAGTCAAGGTTGCCTACCCCTGGCCTAGTCAATCTCCCCACCCTGGGGGACTGATAGATCTTCTTGGGTTCCAGACTGAACTGGGGTTTTCCCTGAGGTCCTGATTGGGGTGGGGGTTCAGCTGAGGCCTTGGTTGCAGCTTGGAAAAGGTGGGTGACTGGGGCCTTGGACTGCATCACACACACACACACACACACACACCATAACTTCTTCTGTGTGCTGCTCCTGGGTTTTCTTGATGTACTAAGGATCTTCAGGATCTGAAGCACCAGAAGAAATTCTGTTGAAGGAAGAGCCAGAACAGCTCTGACTAAACATGGGAAAGAGGCCACATAAGGGGCCACCCTGTGGAAATTAAAGTGGCAAAATGTCTACTTTTCTCTCTTGTTGTCCAGCAGCCCTTTCTGAGTAACATAGGAATGGGCCACATTAAGGTTACATTAACAGAATCCTGCAAGTCTGATAACATACGTCTTTCCCATCACCTTTATAGTCCAGGAAACTAGAAAAGATCCCTTCTGAGATGTTTGCCACATCCTTGTTCCTTTTGCAGGCCCAATTGCCAGTCATCTAGTCTGCGGCTCTTCTTTCTGTTTTGCAAGGTGATTCCCACATACCAATACAATCTGGTACACAGTTGTGGTTTTTCCTTGATCAGTTGGCCTCTTAAGACAATCACTCATGCCTTGTTACGCATTCTACAGGGGACTGCCCTTGAAGACCACTCAGAAGCTTCAACTGGTCCAGAATGCAGGGGCACAAGTGATGGACTTGCCATGTAATGCCCATAGGACATCTCAACTTCAGAAGCTGCACTAGTTGCCACTGTCTTCCAAGTGCAATTCAAGATGCTGGTTATTATCTATAAAGCCACATATGGCATAGGGCCAATATTTGAGGGATCATCTGTCTCCTATGGTTTCTGCCCTTCTGGTACAATCCAGCAGAGTGGAGACACCCCTTTATTAACAGGGTCACCTTTCAGGATCCAGGAAGTCCACATTTTCTGCAATGGCACCTGCCCTCTGGAGTGAGGTCCCCCTGAGATCCAGATGGCTCCCCCACCCCAATGGTGTTTCAGAAGTGCTTGTAAAACCTGGCTATTCTTCCAGGCCTTGGGAAGGGTGAATGGGACTGTTTGCAATGTTCTGTGTTTTTTGCTTTTGTAAGTTCTTTTTGCAATTTGTTCCTGTTTATTTTATTGCAATTTGTTGTTTCTGCATTGTTTTAAATTACTGTGAGTCACTCAAAAGTTGAGCAGCATCAAAACTGAATAAATAAAATAAATAAATGTTGACCCGGAAGGAATTGAAGCATTTTGTTTTTCTCTTCTGCGAATGCTGCTGAGCAGAGTGTGCCATTCAGTCAGTGGCTTATTCCATCTGACACTCGCTCATACGTTTTTAGAGAAATGTGTTTCCCATGTGTCTTGCTTGGCATAATATTTGCAATATCTCCTGACCCTCCAACAGGCTGCATTTATTACATGTCTTTTTATTGGATCAGCTCCCAGACTAAATGTCAAAGGAGAAACTGCAATCCATGAAAGATTGGAGGAGGAAAAAAAAACCTCCGTGTGGCTGTCTGACTCGACAATAGTAAGCAACCTACATTCAGCTGTGCTGAGGTCTGTACTGGCCCAGGACGGATGTCAGACCTGCCATCCTGCTGCCCGACCCTGCTTAGCTAGATGCCAGGCTGTCATAAGAAATGAGGGAGGGAGCTGCGGAGTGGGATAGAAGGGGGGAGGACAGAAGAAAGGAAAGCGAAGGTCCTTGTGCAGTCCTGCGAGAGCCTCAGACTGCTCCAAGGTCACCCAGCGGAATGCAGCACTTCAGGCCCTGCCGTAGCTGGAGACGGTTACCAAAATAATTAATCTGAATGCTATTGGACACTTACAGATAACCATGGGGGGTGGGGGGGTGGGGGTGGGTGGGGTGGAGATAGGACCCAAAGGCAAATGTTAACTAGATGCTTTGGGCACGAAACACCAGATTCGGCTTTGCTACACCGTAACCACTTGCCTTTAGTAAAGTATACTTTCTCTAGCCACGAGTCCGAGAGCCTTGCTTTGCTAACTGACCAAGTGGGGACGGCTGACAACGGGGCCCGTGAGAGATGCCTGGGCCGGGGAGCTTCCCCCTTGCCCAGGAATGCCTGGCAGTGCCCCCTTGTTCCAGCAAGGCCTTGACCGACTTATGAGCGAAGAAGTGTAGCTAACAGCAGCAGGAAAAGGTGGGGAGGCAGAAGGGGTAATGCGGAGGCAGTCAGAACTGGGGAACAAAGGAATCAGGCACAGCAGCACCAGGAAGGAGGATCTGGAATCAGAAATGTCTCTGGAACTTAACTCCTGCTGGAAGCTCACCAAGGAGAAATCAAGGAGGATGAATTCCTTTGCTGGCCTCTCTGCCCTCTTCCTCTAGGACAAGCCCCAGTTTTCAGATGGAACAATAGTGCCCCCTAAAGCATCTGACCAACAGCCCCACGCTGGGAGGCTTGAATAAAGGGCATTTGGCTTTGTTTATTCCCTAATGCCTTTCCCCGTGTAATCCCATTTATCCAATAGCATAATTAGTGGGGATCAGACTATGCTTCTCATTCCATCAAAGTCGTTAGGAAGGTGGGTTTGGCTGCTTGGTGATTTTGATAGGCTGGCTAAACCATGGAGCTCTCGGACAGAGCATTTGACCTCAAGGACTTAGAGAATTTCGAAAAGAACCCTTCTCTGCAGGCAAACCTGCAGCGCTTGTTGGCGCTTGTGTTTCAGGGCTGGCACAAAGTTTGTTCTGTTCTGTAATTCTGGGCTTTGTGCAGGAAGAACTAAAGCAGCCTCCTTTCTCTTTTTCCTGGATCTGGGCAGGGAAGGGAGGCCCTGGCAGAAGAACCATAGGATCCCTTCAGCTGCACAGGCTGTACTTTGACATGGGATCTTTGGAAGAAGAAAATCTCTGCCAAGGAGGCTTCAGGTTATTCCCTCCTCCAAATTATTAATATCTCAGAAATAAGATTCAAAGGTATATTGGGAGCTTTTCAACTCATCTCAGAATACCTGGCAAACCAGTACAATATTCCATTCCCTTGGAAAATATTAACATAGATCATAGGGCTAAAAGGGACTTTGAAGGTTACAGAAGTTACAGAAGGCACCTTGGATGTCTTCTAGTCAAGCCCAGATCTCAAGGCAGGAGACCTTATACCATCCTGGTCAAGTGAGGATTAAGGGTGGAGAATATGTTTTTGCAAAGCTTAAGGAGTATTCTGTAAACAAAGAGCTCTGTCCTCCCCCCTCCCCCTGCCCTCCCCTCCCCATTCCCTCCCTCCCTCCTTTCCTTCCTTCCTTCAACTGGAATCTAGAGCCAGCTTCTGAAGGGGCAATCCAATCCCTTCCAAGTCTGTTATTCTGTAATTCATTTTCCAGAGAGTGAATTTATTGAAGATATAAAGAGTGCACTCAGTGAAGAGTTTAATAGTGCAGAGCGACTTCCGGTGGCAGGCGATTTCGTCGGTCGCAGCTGTTTGCTGCCTCCCGCCTGTTTTGCGTAAAAGCCGGTTTGACAGCCAGCATCAGCTGTCAAACGGCTTGATACCTTTCCCCTGGGCATAAGGGGATAGGTGAGCTGCCCGGGGTAGGAGTTGAGTTCCCGAGTCGTCCTATATGGACGATGTAGGCGAGAA